>NC_084599.1:29702124-29777124 GCF_033807715.1 Cololabis saira
TCACTCTAACTTGTTACCCAGTAGCATGTCCAGCATTGCTATTAAAATAAGTCCAGCGACAAATGGTGCAGTTTTAAGCAGAAACGCTAAAAGTAAGAGTGCAGTAAAGTTCAAGTTAAGAAATGATTGTTCATATTTGTATTCTCAATGTAAATTTAAACATAAAACCTGACTTTCACAAAAATCCAACAAAGAGCTCCCATAAAGCTCGCCACCATACGGCGTGTTCCTTTTGTTTGATGTGTAAATACAATAAAATGAGAAGGAAAAAAAGTCTGACATTAAATTCTTTTAATTGCAACTTGCTTTGGTGTGAGATTCTGTAACATCTAACTTTAGAGGTGCAGTGTGAGCGCTTTTCCAACACCTTGCTATAGCAGAGTAGGGAATGCATATTTTTTTGTTGACTTTTTTGTTTTGTTTTTTTGGCCATAAAACACAACGAAATAAAGACCAAACTGTTTAGGGTTGCATCCAAACTAATGTACTGCCAAACTTATGAAAGAGTAATTCTCTCCAGGGGGCCAAAAGATGTTTGTGGCTTTGTCTGTCAAGCGGATAAACCACCTCTTCCTGCCGTTGTAAATCTCTTATGTATTTTTACTCTACATCGTCTATAACAGTCTACAGTCTGTTCTTGCTTACGTCTTTGTCGGTTTCTGTAAATATGCTGTGGCAGAGGCTGCACTCAATGATGCAATTAATAGTAACCATGATTTCTTCTCATAGCTAACTAATGCTGTTAGACTTGCAGTGAATGAGTGAAGGATCTTGCAGATGCATCAACTTTCCAGAAAAATTGCTGCAACACCAGTACCGACTACCTTGAGATGAAGACAGTTTAATGACATGGCCTCATAATGCAGTGACAAGTGCCTTTATTTTATTCTGCCACAAGGCCACATAACCACAAAACTCATGATGAAGCCTGACAGCTCCAGCTCCTCACTCTTATAAAGGAGACAGCGGAAGAGGGCCTTTTTTCACATTTCCTCAAACTCTTTGTTTTTTCTCAGGGTCAAATCCCTTACAAGATTCAACATTACAGCAAAAACAGAATGGCAGTCGTGATTTGTAGTGCCCCATAAAGGTGTTAGAGTCAAAGTATCCATTTGTGTCACCTTGCATGGAAAACATTTGCTTTCCCTCCCACCTAAAGTTAAAGTCCTAGGTATTTCCTGCCACAGTAGTCCCCACTTGCTGGCTCTGTCACTAACCTCTGCCACTGCCAACTAAACAGACTGTAGCTGTAACTTGTAAAGTTCTTGTAAAAGAAGAAAATGAAAAGAATTTTTAAAAAGTAATGCAAATAAACTATCTGATCCTTTGTCCAAGAAATGATGGATCTGGACTGTTTCAGGAGCTTCTTGTTGTTGGTTCTCTGAACCTAATGGTAACACCTATCAAGTCATACAGTTGCTTTCTAACATCATATCTTCTGTAGACATTTTGCAGACAAATAACTACCCTGTGCATTGACAGGCTGTCCAGAATGTGTTTTCTTGCCAGGATCAATGATCTTTGAGCTTTCTAACTCTAATGATCATAAACCTTATCCGTTTGACTGTAGCAGATCTTAAAATCTTCCTTCTGATCATGTGTGATTTTATAATTTGGTACATCCTGAACTGGGCTTGGATTATTCTTTCAATGTTTTGCTCCTCTTTAGGTCGTGTCTCACTAACATTCCCCAGAATATGTAATGTGTCTTAAGGGTAACCTACTTTAGTTTTCAGACCTCGTTTTGCCTCATCCAGCCGGGGAGGGGAGCCCTATCTGCTTTGGATGATTATTGCTGAACTTTGAAGGAAAAAATGTCATTTCCTGCACAAAAACATTCCAACCACAGACTGAATGATAGATGCATCCTGATGATTTTTTTGCAGCTTAGACCCAAGTTTCATCCCCCTGAATGCAGCTTGGAGAGTAGCACATGCTGCTTTGTTCTGCAGATATGCTTTTCTCATCTTTTTCCCACCCACAAAGACTCTGTAATGATGTTGCAGGACTACAGCTGCTGCTCTCTTGGATCTGTATTCTGCTGATGACACGTTTATATGTTGCTCCCAGTGGCTCTGCTTATCAGTTTAGCTTGTATAATCAGGGCTAAATTCCTTAAAACATCTAATTCAAAATGAGAGTGCAAAAAAAAAAGTTTATCAATGCAAACATTAGATATGTTGTCTTTGTAGTATATTCAATTGAAAATAGTTTGAAAAGGATTTGCAAATTTCTGTACTCTGTTTTTAATTTATATTTAGACTACACATCTGGTGAGCTCACTGGGTTGACAAGAAGCAAGCTTTAGTCCTTGTGCAGCTGGCCCAGGTTCATGTTCTGTGCTTTGGTACCTTTGCTATATGTCTTGCTCCTCTCCCTCTCTCCACTTTTCCCTTCTAGACACTTTCAAAAAAGGCAACTACATACATTTTCACTTTCAATAAAGACATACATAGATCTCTAAGTGAGATTCTCAAGGATAAAATATGTCTGTACTGCAGAGTCTTTAAACACAGAATCCTTCTGGACTGCAAGGACACAGCAGCCAAACCTTAACCTGAGAGCATTTTTTGTCCCATCTGGGATCAGAGCATCCCATTCAAATTCAGGATGTTTCACTAATACTAGACAGATGCTGCATTTCAAGTCAACTGCCGAACTCAAAAAAACAGCAAAGTGAAACTCGTCGAGGGGCGTCTGAACGTGGGAAACTGGTAACCCGAGGTAGGTGAGGTGTCTTGGGAGGATCCCACTCTTTTCTGGTCTATTGGAGAAATGTGAGAATAGCAGAGCTGAAGACAACAGAAAAAGACCTGATGAGAGAAAATAAACCCATTTTTGCAGATTAACATAAATTGACATTATAATCAGGATGCAAAGATTCAAATATGTTTATAAGATCTTCAGTCCAATGGGTAGCTTGACTTTATCCAGGAAACAGCACAACAGCAGCAGCTTCTTCAGGGTGAAGTGAGATAGCGCCACCTCATGGTCTAATCAGGAAACACCGTAGTACCAGGTCACAACCTGAATATGGCCATATTATTAAACGTAATTACAAACTTGGGTTTTTATATCCTGCAGTAAATTCATTTTTATAACAAAAAGTCTAAATAAAAAATCAAGTATGCCTTCCTGTAATCCTTTAAAAACCATTTAAAACCATACATTTCATGACCCCAAAGGTCAATTTGTAGCAGGTAAGCTGTGATATTTTCCTAAATTACCTTCTAAATGAACTTTGAATTGTTGAAATATTTTATACAACTACAAAACTCTGGAAATTAAGTCCCATTAAAGTGGGAGATATGACATTAAATTCAAGCAGAATTAGAGTCCCTGACAAACTGATCAATACAATACTAATCAATTAAAGAAAACAGAACAGATGTTTGAGGTTTTTTGTTTATTTTAGTTGGGGTTTGAATGAGAAAGGTGTCAAAAACTTTATATTTTTCATTTTTTTAAGTGTATTGCAACTAGTAAAAGTGAAGAAACCTAACGAGATATCTCAAGAGATTATCTGTTGATACCTTGATTGATGAGTGACAGATCGATATATATATATATATATATATATATATATATATATATATATATATATATATATATATATATATATATATATATATATATATATATATATATATATATATATATATATACATATATATATATATATATATATACAGTGGGTTAGTGCCAATAAAAGATCCCTTACATGTAGTTTGATGTATCTGCAGAGAGGGAATAAAATCACAGACGGTGAAGCACAAACAGACAGATAAAAACAGAGGACGGTTATGGATGTGGTGTGTGTTGTTTGATAATGCAGTGGTGTTTGTATACTGTAGTGTGGTTGATGTAAATGAGTGTATGATGGTTGTGTGGTTATCTTGGATACAAACCTCGTATGTGAACAAATAGCACACTGAACAAAAGGAGAAAAGAACAAAAGCACATACATTTAATCATGGCAAGACCATGTTTCACAAGCCAGAAAGGTTTCAAAGTCCTTTAACAAAAATGTTATCTATTAGCTTCTATTATGATGTTGTAACTTATTATTTTCTGTGTCAACTCTTTACCAAAAGTTCAAACAAAGTGCAAATGCTAAAGTAAAGACTTTTTCTGCCATATGTTTTGCTCACATTCAGCCACTGGTCTTAAAACATGTAGGTGATCTCCAAAACGAAAGACAGAAGTTACATTTCAAGTTGTTCCTGTATTGTTTGCGGTCCTGAGTTTGACCTCAGCCTCTGCTGCTTTTTGACCTGTGTGACTCCTGTCATTCCTTCTCTATTCAGTTGGTTTTCCCAATAGACTGCAAATGAATACTGTATGTTCAAATGTGGTTTCATAATTATGTATCTCGGAGCTTACTCACAGCTGTAGGCTTTGGATGACACTGCCGTTAAATTGACTCATTACACGTTGGAAAAGAAGGATGTTCCAAACATATTTGCTTTTGATTTAGTCATCATGATGACCTGCACAAACAAACTGTTTCAATAGGAGCAGCCACGCAAGTTACAGTAAACTGGATGACGCTATTAAAAGTAGGCTTATAAATAGCACAAAGATCAGGGCATATAAGATCTTCTTTTATCTTGTTTTTTTAATGAAATTACTGCTAATCGTCAGTGGATAAGTAACAAATAAAAAACGTTCTGTTTACCGTATTAATTGATTTTTCAAAAATGGATTACAGGAACAATAAATTAACATATTATACATTTACAGTTAAGTGAAATGGGTTCATTCTTACAGTTTTACAAGCATGCGTGATCATTTATTTATTCAAACCCTTCTACTGATCTAAATAGAATACAAATTGTAGTACTCTGTCCACCTCTGATTGTAACTAACCCTGCTCCTATTAGCCCTCTTTTTCCGCAACTTTTGGTTGGTGGCTGTGACTTTAACGACGCTAAACTTCCAAACAAATCAAGTAGAAATATGTTTAATTTCATTTCATACCCCTTGGTATCCTATAGAAATTCAATCTTACAATTTTACCCCAAACATATCATCACCATGCTACGAACAAAATATTTAAAATTTCCAATCGCTCCCAAAGCAAAAGAACTCCATTTTAAAACCTTAAATGGTGTATATCCATCCAGTGATCTGTTGCGACAACGATTTGGTATTGAAACTAATAACTGTATGTTCTGTGATGGATGTGAAACTACTGATCACTTATTTTTTGATTGTATGTATTCTAAAACCCTTTGGCAGGATGTACATGACTGGCTTCACCCAAAGGTTTTTGACCTGCAGGACTTCTCACGTGAAGCTATTATTTTTGGACTTTCAATGGACAATAACATTGATGATTTCCTTATCAATAATATTATAATTCTAGGTAAATTCCACATCCACAAATCTAAGTATATGAAGGTGAAACCTCGTTTTTGTGTATTCCACAACGAATTCCTCCATTTTTTTAAAGCCCTTAAACTCATGACAAAAAGAAATGCAATACAACTTTTGAACACAATTGAAGAATATAATTTATTGGATAAGCCCTAGCCCCTTAAGTTATTTTCATTTTTTATGTTATTTATTTTCCTTCTGTTCTCTTTATGCACCTTTTCCCTGATACATGTTGAAAAAAAATGTGATGCCTTGTTGTTTGTATATGAATATATTTTCAATAAAGAGGAAAAAAAAAAAAAGTTGAGGTCTGGTCACGTGGTTCAGTTGAGGGCTGGTCACGTGGTGCACGCTCTGTCCAATCAGCTGCCAGAAGACGACGGCTCGTAATTTTGAACAGAGATCGAGCTGCAGCCTCGAACGCTGCTGTTTAGATGTTTGAAACTGAGCAGTGACACATATTTCTCCGAGTAATGGATACTTCTGATTCTCGCCACACACAGTGAACTTCAAGAGAAACCTTAGCGCTGTCTTTTACGAACATGAGCTCTCATATCATCACTCCTGGACCGTACCGAGCTACAAAACTGGTGAGAAAACGTTCATTAACTGGCTAACTCCCAGCTAGCTGTTTCGTCAAAGTTTACGTTTTAACTGAGCTTTTGATACGATTTACACATATCGTTTCTTTGTAGCTCTATTGTTTTTTTGTACATGGGTTATGCAGCGTTACATCAAGTATCTTTACCACGCCCAGACATTGGCTGCTGTTTATTTATCAGTAATGTCAAATTACTTTTCTTTAAGTCTCACAATATTTGAAAATCCGTAATCGTCTCGTCCAAAATCTGTTAGTACGGCACAGCAAATCCCTAGACAATGTGTGGACAACGTTTTGGCATTTTTGGCTGAATCTGACTGGAATCGAATGACAAATATCATGATTTGTGATTATGATATCGATGGAAAAATGATTGTTTTTTTTGCGGTTGAATTGGTTTGATATTGGATATTCAAAGACATCCATTTAACTTGTGATACATACCACTGATTTTGGTCATATTGCTTGTGATGCGTTCATGGTCATCTAGACTATATATCACAAGAGAGTAATTATTATAAAATCATATTATGGGCTGATTTAATGAGGTTTAATGAATTCAACACCCATAAAACTTGTGATACATAACACCAATTGTTTTCAAACCACTTGTGATGCGTTCATGGTCATCCAGACTATATATCACACATTTATGGGTGTTGAATTCATAAAACCACATTAAATCAGCCCATAATATGATTTTATAATAATTACTGTTTTGTGATATATAGTCTGGATGACCATGAACACATCACAAGTGGTTTGAAAACAATCGGTGTTATGTATCACAAGTTTTATGGGTGTTGAATTCATTTGGTGTTGAATTCATTAAACCTCATTAAATCATCATTAAACCTCATTAAATCAGCCCATAATATGATTTTATAATAATTACTCTCTTGTGATATATGGTCTAGATGACCATGAACACATCACAAGCAATATGACCAAAATCAGTGGTATGTATCACAAGTTAAATGGATTTCTTTGAATGTCAAATATCCAATATCCAATATCAAACCAATTCAACCGCGGTTTGGTTTGAGCAGATTAAATCCTATTCCTGTCTGTGATCTTCAGACAGGAATAGCCCCTGCTATACTAATATGTAATCTAAGACAAAGTTCATGTGATAAATTAACAGTTGTGATTATATTCACAGATAACGTGAATGTTTTAGGTTATAATGT
Source organism: Cololabis saira (assembly GCF_033807715.1). Taxonomy (NCBI): domain Eukaryota; kingdom Metazoa; phylum Chordata; class Actinopteri; order Beloniformes; family Belonidae; genus Cololabis; species Cololabis saira. Next base: position 29,709,295 of record NC_084599.1, read on the forward strand.
AGTCACATCCCTTAAATTCAGGGCTACAGGTAAAAGAAAAATGGATTTCATGATTATTATCAACTTTTATCTTAAGAGCAATGATTTTTCTCCCTTAAATACATTGCCATCCTCTTATTTTGCTGTATTGTGAGCAAATATAATGCATCAATTTATCAGTCAGTGGTATCAGACTATGGGTATTACGATGGGAACTGACTGGTATAGTTATTCCACTTTTAGATGGAAGCGTCACATTGAATTGCAAAAGTAGTTTATTAAGTTAAAGCAGAAGAAAAAAGAACTGCAGTAGCAAACTGGAATTAGGCTTTCGGCGATGAAACAGGTTCTTCAAAGAAAGCCACAGCTGTCATTAAAATATACTGCAAAATGTGTTGTCCTGGGTGACCTGCTCCTGTTGAATCTCTTGCTTATATGAACATTTGGAGCTGCAGTCCAGTGTGCTGAATTAGAAATAATCTCTTAATATTTATTGAGGGTGTTTCTGAATGTGTTCATTTAAGCTAGAGAAGAGCAGGCAATAAGCTCATGTTTTTAAGTTTGATGGCATGTCGGGTGGTAATGGCACTAACTGATGAACTAATATTTAATTTAATCTCTTTATTACTTTGTGTGCAGTTTTTTGTAACACAATTGCTTTATTATATTGTATTATGGTTATTCACATCATAAATAGACATAACGATCATGTGTCTGTAACCAAAACCTTTGGTCTCTGTCCTCCTTTCAGTGGAATGAGGTGACACGTTTGTTTCGGGCTGGTATGCCGCTTAGGAAGCACCGCCAGAACTTCAGGCATTACGCATCCTGTTTTACTGCCTCTGCTGCTGTGGACTGGCTGCACCAGCTGCTCCAGAGCAACAGCAACTTTGGGCCTGATGTCACCAGACAACAAACCCTTCAGCTCCTCAAGAAGTTTCTGAAGAACCACGTGATTGAAGATGTGAAGGGTCGTTGGGGAACGGAGGATCTGGAGGACAACAATATGCTGTACAGGTAAGTTAACAACATTCTGTAATATAGAAATGTAAGTTAAGGGCTTCACATAAATTAAAGCAGGCCATTTAATTTTTTTATTTTTTTTTTTAATTCTCCCAACAGATTTCCTTCCACATCTCCTCTGAAGCCTATTCCCTGTCCAGCTTCCAACTCCATAAAGAAAAGACATTCCCTCAGGGACAGGGAAGGTTTCTTTAAGTTTAGAAGTGTTAAGAAGCATGAGACAGAGACCCATGTGAGTTAGACTCAATATATGTTATTTTGTGTCTCCCAATTATGTCCAAATGTCATCAAGAAACAATTGTAATGAATGAAGTGATGCATTTGTTTTGAATACAAAATTTCAGTGAAATTCATTATTCTTTAAGTGTTACAGTGTTTGTTTGTGCTATTTTCTGTTGTTTCCAGGAAAATGCGGATCCTGCTGTCCAAGTACAGAGGAAGGAATTGAACCAGCCAATGGAAGATCAGCAGCCCCAGAGACGAGAACTGAGGGTGGAGGATGAACAGGAAATCTGGAGGGACATCACCCTGACTCAGTATAAATGCCCAAATTGAACTTAAAACCTTGTTACTGTATTTTCTGGACTATAAGCCGCTACTTTTTTCATAGGTTTTGAACCATGCGGCTTATACAAAGGTGCGGCGATTCTGTGGATTTTTCTTCCACCGCTAGGGGGAGTGCTAACCGGAATTAGAATAAAAACTAACACAAAATAAATGCAAAGAAGAATACGCTACTTCTTCTTTAGCAGATAGAAGTAGAAGCAGATTTCAAACAGATAAATAGATAAATAAATAGCGGTTATTTTCTTTTGGTTCTGTCCTGTTTTAATCAGCAAAGTTGCTGCCGTGTTAAAAGACACTGTTAGGAAAGGATCTTTTTAGGTACAAACATGTACATCATTTACAGTTCAAAATCCTTGTGTACATGTAGTAAATATCTAATCTAACAACATAAATATCTGCGGCTTGCATATCTTTTTTTTTTTTTTTTTAATAGAGCGGATGCGGCTTATATACAGGTGCGGCTTGTATATCTTTTTTTTATTATTATTTTTTTTTTAAATAGAGCGGGTGCGGCTTATAGTCCAGAAAATACGGTATATATTGTTTCATAAGCATGTATGCAATAATTATTCCTAAATGATAGAACTTACACCAAAGCACAAGCAGATACGCAATCTAGTGGATGACATAAAGATTAAAGTCCTACAGTTGGACAGCAAGGAACATTCTCTTGACTAATTTGAGCTTGTGTTTTTCTGTTTCAGTCTGCAGAGAATTCTGGGTGTTGCATCTCTCAGTGAGGTTTTAGACCAGCAACATGTAAACCCACAGAACATCATTCATAATATGACCAAAGTCAACAAACATGGAGTAGTCTCACTGGATGACAAGACAAGTATGTTTATTTATCACCACCGAATGATCGTAACATTATAAGTATCACAATGTCATTTTACAACACCATGAGTTCTCACAAAAAGAAAATCTGAGTAATGATGACCATGGGGCTAAAACCAGTGAGACGTATTGGTTTATACAACCCACAAGGAAAAGAATGCTGCACTGATCTGCTGTGACTGACAACCATTCTGACTTGTCAACCGCTTCTAGATGACCTTCCTCATTGGGTTTTGTCTGCCATGAAGAGCCTGGCCAGCTGTGAGTAGCACCAACCGCCTACAACTTGGATCTTTTAGAAAACTTTCCTTTTGAAAAACAAGACATGCTTATTTGATTTAGATATTTTATATTCAAGAAGTCAGAGTACAACTAAGCCAGACATCTATTTTTAGGGCCAAAGTACGACAGCGACCAGCCTTCCTACCCTGGGTTTGAAAGAGATGTCTTCAAAACTGTGTCCGATTACTTCTACAGTCTTCCACATCCATTGCTCACATTCGAACTGTATGAACTGTTTATCAATGTCCTGGGTAAGTTTCCCATTTCACTTTTACCTTAGAGAGTCCAGCTGTTGGATCTCCGGTGTAACTGTCAGGGACTTCTACAGGACCGTGTTGCACATTCATGATGACATGCTGTCTCTAGTGATCGCAGTGCTTGATGTCTAACAGCGTTATTGACTCCTAACAAAGGTTTTGGTTGTTTGTGGAGTCCTAACAGAAATATGAGCACTTCTGTATTTTGTTTGTATTGGTGTTTGTTTTTGTCTGATGAGCTGATGTTTCTGTATGTGCAATACAGATCTGAACTAACTGGACCCTCTCCCTCTTCTTTACTGCCTGTTTGCACTGACACTCTGCCTGCACTGCTTGGCTCCCTGCCTTTCTTCTGATCTGCATCTGCTTTCAGTGTGCTGCGGGTACGTCGCAGTGCCCACTAAGCTCCAACGTGGGAAACGCAAGAATTCAGATCTTCCATCAGTTGCGCCTCCAGCTAAGTCATCATTTCGCTCTACAGAGTGTCTCCTCTTGTCGCTGCTCAGACAAGGATCATGTGATGAGGCAGAATCCCCCATGAGAGATGTACTCAGTGGGAAATTTTACTCACAGCCGACAGAAACAACTGGAGATGGGGCTGGTGCAGATGCCGGTCGCTTAGGAGGCAGCTGCACGAGCCTCAACACGGTCCTTTTCCCCAGACCTCAAACTAGGAGTTGCTCACTGGAAAGCCTTCTCGACGAGTCTGCCCCGCTCACGCGGCATCAACTGTTTCTGTCCAGCGACAGCCTGGCATCTCGCTCCCATAGCAACAAGGGCCAAGATGAAAGCCCTGCCATTACAGCACAGGAAAGTCACTCAGGCTTTAGATCTGTGTTCAAAAAAAATCCTGCTACTTGTGAAAACACTCCAGGAGCTACAACTAGGAATGGACTGAGTGCGGTTTCCATGACTCGGCCATCAGCTATGCAGAAGGCCCGCTCTTTGCGGCCCCGCAGTGTGGGCAGCTGTCTGGACATTGTCGTAGAGACCTCTGAGGAGGATGTCAAAGAGATCAAGTGGCAGGCTCGAGCCGCCAGCTGTTTCAACGTGAACGCTCCAGCAAGCCAGCATCACTCTTCTTCAGCGTCACGTCCTCCCTCATCCTGTCATCCCGCTTCTTCTTCCGATCATCTTTTCTCCTGCTCTATTTCACCTTCTGCAACCAAAGTACAAGGGTCTCACGCTGCTGCAGGACCCACCGGCCCCAGGCCCGCCGCCAGTACCTCTAACCTTTGGACGCTTCCTGCACCTGCTGTTCTCCGACGCTGCCTCAGCTCTATGGATGTGTCCAAGCCGCCTCGACCCGTTTCCCTGCTCAAACCACCTGTCTTTGTGCCCGTCAGAAACTTCCAGCTCCCCCAACCCAAACCTGAGCACAGTAAGACCGTCTCCACTGTTTGTCTGTCTGCTGTGTTGATGTCTAACCAAATTAACCTCATCTAACATCCTACTAACGTGAGAGTTTTCTGTCTGGCCCACAGTAGAAATACAACCTTGTTCCACTCAAAGGGTGATGTAGCTATGTAATTCAGTGGAGATTGTATTTTGTGGTCTGTTTTGTTTTTTATTTATTTATCCTGCTTTAGATTTGTCTTTCAATGCACTTTTCTGAAATTTTTTATTTTTTCGCTAAAGTGAAAGAACTTATCTAGGAGGCAGTGGCTTCAGTATTCAGGTGAATTGAGATGACAACCATACATTGTACATCATAGACCTGCATGGCTCTGCTAGAACCTAAACATTTCTGTTGCAGTTATTAATGCAAAAGACACTCCAAGTGCTAGAAAATGTTCCCATCAACCTGCATAATGTTTTGTTGTTAAATCTTACCCAACTCATCTCTCACTTTAGCTGTAGTTAATTAATCTTGTCATTCATCCATTCATTTGTATAATCTAGTTAATGTGTTGTGGTGATGAATGGATGTGGTTATGAATTCAAATTGTTTTCTCTATTGATTTTTTTTCTTTTTTTAAGAAAATAAGTGTCTGTCATCAGCTGGTTATGGTTGTGCTTGTAGGCGTTCTCCGGCCTCAGTGTGAGCGAGTGGCCATTGAAGCTCTGCAGCTTTGCACTCTCCTGCTGCCCCCGACCTCACGCAGGAAGTTGCAGCTCCTCATGAGGATGATGTCTCGCATCAGCCAGAATGTGGACATGCCTCGCCTCCACCCTGCAATCGGCACCCGGACGCTGGTGAGGGTCCATGCCATGCAGAGCCTGAAATCCTAAGCGACAGGATCAACCACACTGTTGGTGTGGTTGTTGACATGATAAACTGGTGCACTCATTATGATATTCAATCAATCAAAAAATTCAAGTGATTTATTATATCAACAATTTTTTTCCCCTACAGTATTTGCTTTATTTCAGCGAATATTTAGTTTAAAAACGACAAACATCACCAACCCCCATGGATATCATTCGCTGTCAGTTATCATTTGTAAAAGTTGGAAGTGAATCGTAACTCAATGCAGATTATTGCATGTCTTATTTACACCTACACATTAATCATTTTTGACGTGGACCATTCATTTAGGCTTCCCTGTTCTTACTGTTTTTTGGTTCTGTCCTCCAAAATGAGGGTTTTCTGAGGAGGTAACTTGCTTGTTTAGGTTTTTTAATGCAGTGTTTCGTTGAACTAAGTTGGTTGAGCTTACAGTACGAAGCAAATTCAGGGTGAAATTCAGTTCACAGTAAATCTCCAAATACTGCCCCAACGATGGGAGACCATAGACATCTTATTCTGTAAAATTGATCAGATTCTTGAATTGCATTATTTTTTTCTTTTCTGTTTTTTTTTTTCTCAGATGGTTCACACGTTTTCAGGCTGTATCCTGAGCAGTGATGAGGAGTGTGACTTGGATGAGTTGCTGGCCACCAGACTCGTGTCATTTCTCATGGACCATCAACAAAGCATCCTCTCAGTCCCAGAGTACCTAGTCAGTGCCATCGGTGACCACATACAGTACCTCCGCACGGTGCAGGTACAAGTTATCTCATGGTTGCAGCTGATTCAGGGATGAGCCAGAAACCCCTTGTTAACACTTTAAGGCAGCGGAACTGAGAGAAATATTCATTTTTAAAGTTCATATTTTTACATTTTATTGATTCATCCTGATGATTCAGAGAGTCTGTGAAAGACTGACTTTTACTGCTCTGATTCCAGGTCCCTGTTGACTCTGTTCCCAACACCAACAGCGGCGAGCCAGTTTTCGCCCCATTACCGATCTACTTATTTTGTCGACAAATAAGCGGTGCTGAGTTTGAAGAGCAAAAGCAGGCGTCTTCCCAGAAAGCCATGGAGGAGCTGCTGGAGATACTGCTGACGGATCAAAACATAAGTGAAAAAGACAGAAAAAAGAAACTGAAGCAGGTAATGTAAAAAAAAAAATCCTCAGATGCTTTTGAAGTAGTCTGTGTGTGTATATAAGTACAGTAGAGCCACTGCATGTTGGGGAGAAACAGACAGAAAATGAATCAGAATTTCAATAGATTTCCAAGATGAAAGGTGACCAATCACATTGTCCATGTCCAAATGAAGTTTTTAAATAAAATTGGCAACATCCTTTCTGGAAATTTGTAACTACACTTTGGCTGCAGAAATCTTTTCCAGGCTCACAGGTTTTATAGAAGCTCCTTTACTCGACCCTTTTCTTTCCCTTAAAAAAAATAAAATAAAAATCTACAATCAGTTATTTGTAAAGCATCAGGGGCAGATGACCCCTGTGAGGTAACCGGTCAGCATCTAAAGTTTGCAGCATTCGCTGACATTTATTTTAACTCTAATTCAAAGAGTTCTTTTCTTTACAAATGCAAAATCATAGCTGGTTTGGTGGAGCCTACAGCTCAGGTTTAGTTGAAGCAGGTTCAGGAAAAATTGAGTTCAGGATTTGTTAAGCCTTCCTTCTAGGATACCCTCTGATCTCTGTTAAACCAGCACAGATCTGCAGGTACAGCGAAGAGTTATTTTCTGTGTCACATTTTGGGTTTTCTTTAGTTTCAGAAGCAGTACCCAGATATCTACAAGCAGCGGTTCCCCTCCTCATCCAGGGAGAACAAAACTGACAAGCCAAAGATTAAACCCCCACTCCTCAACATCAAGAAGACCAAAGCTTTCAGCATCAGGAATTAAATAACTTTTTGAATTGGACTGCCACTGGCACGCCCAAGAGGAAGGTTGACGGGTCCTTTCACCTTGAAGACATAAACATTGTTACAATGAAGCGGAAATGCTGTTATGTCTCAGTTGTGTGCTGTGTGTTAATGCAGAGTGGAGGACTTTAATGTATGACTGTGTGCGTGTTTGTGCGATATGTGGAAATCTGAGTCAAATGAAGGCATGTGGACTGATACTTCAGAAGAAGAGTTCCTACTTTAATCTTTTTTTTTTTTAACTTTAAGTTGATGTTCTCAGTCAAATGTTTTACTTGTCATATTTTCTTTTCAGTTGTACCACCTTCATTCTGTTGGACGTTTAATTGTATTTGGGAGAGATTCAGAACCAGTTTGGACAGGAGATGCAATTTTAACATCACTGGTCACCATGGTGATCATTAGACTAGATATCTTAATTTATAAAAACATTGGGAGTAGTGCTAGTTATCTCAAACCTTTTGGTAAATATTTTATATAGTTTTATTGACATCTTGTATCAAAGACGCCCAAGTTTTACTTGAAATGTTCTCTGGTATTTGAGAAGTCTGATATTATTTTGTTTGGGTCATTTTAAATAAGCTTTAGTCCTTTTCTGTCATTTAGAAGCTTTTTAAACTGATGTATTTTTTTTTTTTTGGGAGTTGTTTCAGTTATGCACTCCATTTTTTTTCTTCATGTATTTTTACTCTGTTAATTTAAACCGAAACAGACTTGACCAGCTTCTTCCCACCTGTCTGTCTCTTCCCTGCTTGAACTGTAGATTATTTTGCACTGAGTTTAGATGTTGTGAATAATCAGCAAACTTGTGTAGGTTATCTCAGTTGTTAAATTATGCATATTTAAAGCGTATTACTCCTGAAGAGAGGGTGGAAACGGCTTACAGTTAAAACATTTTACTGAGGCTTTGTGCTAATGCAGCCGTGCTGACGGCTTGTATAAACGACCTCAAAGTTTTACGTCATAAATTTCCATACCACATGCTAAAAGGAATATTTTTGAAGTTTTAAATGTTTTTCACATCCCACGTCATCTCAGATTCTTCTTTTCATGTGTTTAATATGAAATACAGTATTAGTTCTAACCCAATGTTTATACCTCAGATCAAGTGGTACGTTTTGTTGGTGTGATCTTATATTTCATCAAGGTGTTTGTTTGTTTTTTTTTTTTTTAACAAAAGGTTTTTACATAGGAATCTATGATGTGCACCTACAACTCTTTATTATTTACTATGCAAAGTTCTGGGAAATAAAACTGTTCAGCTGTGAGACTGTACTGGTGTTTATGTTGGATGGGCAGAGTTTATACATTTAGAAAAAAGTTACTACTTTATCATACCTAGCAGCATTTAATCTTTGACACTTATCATTCAGCAGTTTAATAAGGCAAGGCAAGGCAAATTTATTTGTATAGCACAATTCAACACAAGGTAATTCAAAGTGCTTTACATTGACATTAAAAGCGGCAAGACATAATTAGACAGTAAATAATTCGACATAATTAGACAGTAAATAACAAATATGATTGAATAAGATGATAAGAAAAGAAGTAAAATAATAAAAAGCACAATCTGTTAAAAATAAGGGCAGTAGAATACAGCAGGTAAGTTTAATTTAAGAGTACGCTTGAGTAAACAGTAATGTTTTTAACCCTGATTTAAAGGAGCTGACAGTTGCAGCAGACCTCAGGTCTACAGGAAGTTTGTTCCACCGGTGAGGAGCAGAATAACTGAACGCTGCCTCACCTTGCTTGGTTCTGGTTCTTGGGACACAAAACAAACCAGATCCAGAAGACCTAAGGGGTCTGGGAGCTTCATAGGAACTAACAGATCAACCATGTATTTTGGTCCAAGACCATTCAGGTCTTTGTAGACCAGCAGTAAGATTTTAAACTCTATCCTTTGACTCACTGGAAGCCAGTGTAGTGATTTCATGACCGGTGTAATGTGGTCCAGTTTCCTGGTGTTTGTAAGGACTCTGGCGGCAGCGTTCTGGATCAGCTGCAGCTGCCTGATAGATTTCTTGTTAAGGCCTGTAAAGATGCCATTGCAATAATCCAACCTACTGAAAATGAATGCATGAATAAGTTTTTCCATGTCTTGTTTAGACAGAATCCCCTTAATTCTAGCAATGTTTTTTAGGTGGTAATAGGCAGATTTAGTGATAAACGTTAGATGGCTGTTGAAGTTCAGGTCTGAGTCAATAATTACACCAAGATTTCTGGCTTGATTTGTAGCTGTCAATGACATTGAGCCAAGGTGAGCGCTGATCTTTTCCCTTTCATTTTTAGGGCCAGTAAATGCCATATCCTAACTATTTAACTATTTAAGCCTGACTCTCAAAGTCCACTTTCATTCGAAGGCTGCTCACAAGTGAAAACTTACACCTATATTACATCTGTCTATCCATAAATGTTAATTCGGTTTGTTGAATGTCCAAATGGACCAGATCTGAACCTAACTTGAAGTGACGTTTGAGACCTGATCAAAGTGTGAGCTTGAATACTTCAAAAGTATCGTGTCACAAGTGTTTCAATATTTTAGCCTCTAATTTTAATGGGAAAAGTCCAACAACATTATTAAAATGTGTCCTGCTCTTCACAGGAGCTACCTTCTATTGCATTTTTCTTTCACATTAGACATAAAAATGATTATCAAGACAGCTGGTAATATAACTTTAATTTGAGCTTTCACATATGAAACTATTGATGGGCCAGTTTTAGCATAAATACATTTTAATTCCATGTTAACTCAACAGAGGGCTTTACTCTAGACTCCAGGTTTGAGTTTCTAGAATTTCCTATGGAATGGGGAGTTGCTAACAGATTGGACTCAGTAGGCAAGTACTTTTACTAAAACCTAAAACCCTTCTGCCTGATGAAGGTTATTTTCCGGGCTGCATCAGATGACCCTTCTCCATATCTAGAGTCTAGAGACTCTGGGCCCTCCCATGATGCACCAGACGGTTCTCTAACTCCGCTTTCTGTGCTTTTCGTGTTTGTATATGTCTTGCTTTTTTTTTTTTTTTACTTTATAGCTCTTATCCCTCGCCTAATCTAAGTTAGTTGGCATATTTGCCCTGTCCTTCCACCCTGAGCAAAGGTTCTGGTAGATATGTCCTCCCATTAAAGGGGAGGCAGTCTTTTTCTTTGTTTTCTTTTCTTTTTGGTGGAAAACAGCATTTGGAGGGGGGTGGATATTCAGATCATAATGACTCTGTGGTGGCGTCGCCATCTTTTATGGTGTGGTTTGCTGGAGCAGCAGAGAGGAAGAGACTGCACAAAGTGGTGAAGAAAGCCGGCTCTGTCCTGGGCTGCAGTCTCCATCCTGTGGAGGTGGTGGGGGAGAGGAGGATGGTGGCTAAACTGTCATCCATCATGGGCAATGTCTCCCACCCCCTTCATGAGACTGTCAGAGCCTGGAGAGCTCCATCAGCGACCGGCTTCGTCACCCGTGATGCATCACTGAGACATCACAGGAACTTCCTCCCCGCTGCCATCACACTCCACAACCAGGCCTGCTCTCAGTAGCAAACGGACAATAACAACAAGATGTGCAATACCTGTCTACCTCATACACATCCTACCTGCTTTTTTTTTTGCAGTTTTCTTTTTCTTCTCGTACTGCACTACTTTTATTTTCATTCCAATGTATACACTGTTTATATTTTGTAATTATATATTTTTTCCTTTTTTCACTGCATGTGTATGTTGTGTGTACTGCTGCTGCACAAACTGAATTTCCCCACTGAGGGATGAATAAAGGACTATCTAATCTAATAAACATTATAGCCTTTTCAGTGTTAAATCTATTATTTGTTTGAGATGATTTAAATTAGTTTTATGAGAATATAGCCAAAAAACACAATTGAGAGGCCACAGTGAAGCTAGCAGCTTTATGAGATTTAAGAAGTTTAAATGCAAACACTTTTGTCCTGACGAAGGCCAGTTTGGCTGAAACGCGTAGACACGCTTTTAAGAGATTAGCCATGCAACAATAAAGGCATTTTATTAACCTTACCCTCATGAGTGCCTCAGTTCTCTGTCTACAACAATTTATGGATCTCCCCGACTGAAGAGCACCTGAGGGATACTATTTTTGCAAATACCCAAGCAGCACTCCATGCTCCGCGTTCCTGTCTGCAAACATGTGGATGTTCAACAAGTCCAATGTGTCGTTACCTTCATGACAGCTCGTAGTTCTTAGGTGATGTTATGAGTATTTGTCATTCGGTGAAAACAAGTACGGCTCTCCAGGTCCATATTCTTGTCCTAATACATCCAGTTAGCCACGTCTGTCTAAAAAAAAAAAAAAGAGACTAAAATGATAAAATGTTAGAAGCATCAACCATAAGGTCATCACGGTGATCATGTCCACTTACTCTCAGCTCATGATAGTTGAGCTGTAAGGGTATGTAAATCTAATTCATCCATGTAGTACAAAGCACATTGTGTGTTTGTCAGTCTTGTCCTACTTGGACAAGACTGATTACCCCAGTCAGCAAAATGCGTCCTGTGAGAGTTCCCCCTATCCCAGGGGTTGGCAACCCAAAATGTTGAAAGAGCCATATTGGATCAAAAACACAAAAAACTAATGTGTCTGGAGCCACAAAACATTAAGTCTTGTATAAGCCTTAGAATGAAGGCAACACATGCTGCATGTATCTATTTTAGTTATAACTGGGGGAAGATTTTTTTTTTCATTATGCACTTCGAGAAAAAAGCCGAAATGACGAGAAAAAAGTCAAAATGTTGAGAAAAAGTCAAAATGTAGAGATTAATGTTGAAGTACAATCTCGAGAAAAAAGTCGAAATGTTGAGATTAAAAAAGGAAAAAGGAAGAAAGAGAAAAAAGGAAAAAAGAAAAAAAGGAAAAAGAAGAAAAAAAGGAAAAAACAGAAAAAAAGGAAAAAAAGATGAAAAAAGAGAAAAAAAAGGTCAGACATTTTTGAAAAAGCTCCAGGGAGCCACTAGGGCGGCGCTAAAGAGCCGCATGCGGCTCTAGAGCGGCAGGTTGCCGACCCCTGATCTAATCAAACCCTCATTGAGATATTACAGTTTGTTTTAAGGCAGGCCGCTGACCTCAAAACAAGGATGCTGCAACATTATATCTAATTATATCTTCATTTTCACCACTTCATATTGTTGGTTGTGATAAATTTAAGTCAGGTGTCAGCACTGGTTAGCTCTTTATTACACGATAACGGATATATTATTTATGTGCCCTCCCTCCTCCACTGTTGTTGCAGTTAAGGTAAAGCCTTATTTTCACCTGCACACACACACACTCAGTCACTTACATGCTCACCCCACAGTTTCGGGGACAGATTGATTGCAGTAGTCCTGATTTCAGGTTTAGAGACATGGAATGGTTACTGTTTGTGTCTCTGCCTGTTTCTGTTATATATATATATATATATATATATATATATATATATTGTCACAGCCCGGCTCATACCCTCAGCAACACGCTCAAACAGCGAAAAAAATGTATCTGGATCCCGCTCACAAAACTGGGGAACTAAACGCAAATTACTGGCAACATCAAAAGAACTAGAGGCTGATCTAACAGGAGCAGCTGAAAGAGCATGGCCTGCACCAGCGCCACCTGAGTTCAGTCTACACGCCTCCACCTCCAGCCTTTTGAGTTCAGTCTGCAGCAGAAGCAATTCCCGCCTCTGTTCAAAAGTTAACCCAGCATCCGGCTCATAGGCAGCGACAAGGAGGGAGACGAGACGAGGATTACAGTATAAAAAAAGGAAATTTATTAACAAAAGATAATGAACTACTAAGATAAGTCAGTAATCAGTAGTGTGAGCATGTATGAATGTGTGGGGAAAAACAACCAAAATCCAAACAGCAGCAGCCGTGCCCGACCAGACCAGAGAGAGAGAGAAGACAAGCAGGAGTGAAGCCTTTTAAATAGAGACCCACACCGGGCCCAGGTGTGGGTCATCACCTAATCAGGCGACCTCTCCACCCTGCTTCCTGCAAAGGAAAAACACAGCAGCAGAAAAGGCAGGGACAACTAGTGGATGGAGGGGTCGTCACAATATATATATATATATATATATATATATATATATATATATATATATATATATATATATATATAGTGTCTCCAAACTTTTGTTCTGTACTGTATATATATACAGTACAGAACAAAAGTTTGGACACACTCCCCCATTTATACTATTCAACATCCTGCTTTCATTTATGAATCCCCCCCCCAAACTCACACACACACACACACACACACACACACACACACACACACACACACACACACACACACACACACACACACACCCTGTAGTGCAGCCTAGTCAAGAAGTGTCGAAACTGTCTGGATCTAATTATCCACAATCGTAACTGCGTGGATTTTGTCCCTTCGCTCTGTTTTTAGAAGCAAACTTCATTGGTTTGACCCGCATCATTACTAGGTGTGATTATTTGTGTTCCCAGGTTCGCCCAAGACCTTGTTTTGCTGCCTGGAAGAAAGAAAGAAAGAAAGAAAGAAAAAAAAAAAAAACCCAACAATTTTGCACAGAGCCGAGGGTTTTCCTCCTCGGCTGAGAGGAGACAAAGCTGGTTTGTTGAGCCCTGCTCGGGGCTGGGAGAAGCGGAGGAGGACGGGAGGGGGCTGAAAGGAACAGGGCTGGGGAAGGATGGAGGAGAGGAGGAGGAGGAGGAGGAGGAGGGGGTAGTTTCCATCCCTCACCGCAGGAAATCTGCATGTTAAATCCAAGCCAGAGTCGCACTGGAGCTCATGTTTACATGAGAGGGCAGAAAGACAGTGTAAGGAGAGCACGGCAGCATGGCCAGCCGGTGAGTAGCGTCTCTTTACTTAAAGCTTTGTTGGCAATAATAAGTTAACATGCGCAGATAATAGCCTTTTGATTCACGTTTATTACTTCTTCGAAATAAAAACAAGAGGACGCTGCTGGCTGTGCGGATGATGCGAGCTGTTTTACTGGAAGGGGGAAATGTTTGAGTCAGCTGGGAAAATTTTAGCAAACGTAAAGTTCCTCTGGAGATCCTCTCTCGCTGTAAAAGTGCGACAGGCAAAGCCAGACTCTCCAAAAGTGAGTATAATGCCGCGTTCCATTTGTCCTCGGAAGTGGGGATTTCCCAGTTCCCAGTTGGATTTTTCAACTGGAACGCCCCTCGAAGTGGGATTTCCCACTGGGAAAGTGGGAGAGTCTTCACCACCCCCGAGTTCACATTCCAAGATGGCTGCCCCGGTTGTAAACAGTAGAAGAGAGCTCTGTAATAATTCGTAGCACTTCTTTCTAGTTTTGGTCACACTAAATCAGTCGTATACAAGTATGCTTCGGCATATATATGCTGCTATAGTGTAATTTACATTTTTCATGTGGTATATGCGAACTACAATCTTGTTTTCCTACTTTGTAACTGGAACGCTGATAACTCGGCTGTGACGTCATTCCCAGTTCCGAGTTTCGACTTCCGAGGTAAATGGAACGCAGCATAAAGCCTGGATTATGGTTCTGCGTTAAATCGACGCAGAGCCTACGCCGTATGGTACGCCGTAGCCTACAGCGTAGTGTCTGCGTTGGTGTAACGCGGAACCATAAATCAGCCTTAGAGGTGAAAGAGGCGCTCCAGGGAAATGGTCGTCGAAACTTCAGCACACTGAATGAAAAAAGAAAGAAAGAAAGAAAGAAAAAAAGCCTGGAGGAATGTCTGCTCATGAAAACGGCCTGTTTATGAGTGTTTTGGGAACGAGAAGAGAGAAAAAAAGAGAAGAGGTGGAAAGTAAAATGTAGTGGGTAAAAAACATAAAAAAAGATGAAAAAAGATCGATATAAGACAAGAAAGAAAGAGGGGGAAAAGTAAGTGTCGGGGGTGGAGAGGGGGGGGGGGGTGGCTCTTGTGGAAATGTTAAAGATGCAATGACTCAAACTCAAAACACATTTAAAAAGTTGTCTGGAGCTTTCAGTTGTTGTGGTCTTTCTCAGCAGATGTAGATTATAAACAGCAATCAATTTGGAAATAGTTTAAAGCTCAGCCACAGTTACCCAAGACTCTTAGCAAAAGCACTCGTCCTTTCCAAATGCAAAAAGTTGCAGTCAGCATCTGGCATGCCTACATGTTTGTTCTATGTGGTCCTCATTTTTAAGTTTTGCTTTCATTTAGAAGGATTCCATTTATTCTGGTTTCACTAGATCATGAAATGACCTTCTTCTTCTTCTCCTCCAGAGTGGAGCATCCTGCTGCAGGATACAAGAAGATTTTTGATACAGTGGAGGAGCTGAATGAACCAATATCTGCAGAAATCACAGGTAACACGAGCGACCAAGAACCTCCACACACTCAAAACACTCATCACCTTCAACGTGTTTGTTTTGCTTCGTATATTTAGCACTTTGGTTTGCACTTGTGTTTGAGAGGACCTTTATAAATAAAGTTGGGGTGACTGAAATGCTTTTTGTGTGGAAGATTGATTTTTAATCGACCATCTCTACTCTGGGTTAACCCATCCCTTCTCCCCATTCAGTCCCTCTCATACAAGAGAGGGATTATAGGGAGACTCACTAAGCTAAAAAAACAGCTGAAGTTCCTTTGAACTGCTGCTTTAAAGAAAATATAAGGATTTGGTGATGGAAGATCACCCAACTTCAGTTTCAGGTTAAAATAAAAGTTGGAGATTAGTAGCCTACAGTGTGACTCTTGTAATTACATTTCATAGAACTAGTGGCGTTTACCGTGCCTTAGTGTTGTAACTGAAATATTCCAAGTGTTATAAGTGATGACTCATAACATTTTAAAAATGAAACTTCAGCATTCTCCATCCTGATCCCTCAGGGGTTTTCCCATCATGGCTGGGGGGAAGTCTCCTCAGGATGGGTCCGGGGCTTTTCCAGGTGGGAGAGGAACCCTTCTACCACCTGTTTGACGGACAGGCTCTCATGCACAAGTTTGACCTGAAGAACGGTCAGGTGACCTACTACAGGAAGTAAGAATGCATCTCATTACCTTACAAAATAAGAGCTACGTTATAAAAAAAAAAATAGTAAGTCCACTTTTTACAGGTTTCTTACATGCCACATTCTCTTTCTTCTATCACATTTTAAGCATTCAACTTGTGAAAAAGGTTTATGCCATGAAAAGGCAACTTGGTGTGTTTGTTTAATGAGATTGGCATGTATGAAAACAGAAAACTGTCTGAATCAAACATGCACAACGGCAGTCAATTCAACAACACTTGATGCAAAGAAAGAGAAAAAGCACCCAATAACCACATTTCAAAGACTCAGTAGGGCATTTGTTTTTCCTCAAGAAGAAACAGCTTGAGGTTCCACAGAAAACATCTGGTTTACTGGTCCCTGCAGCTCCTGACATGTGTGAACTTTGCACCCAGATACATCAAGACAGATGCGTACGTTCGTGCCATGACGGAAAACAGAGTCGTCATCACCGAGTTTGGCACTGCGGCCTACCCAGATCCCTGCAAAAACATCTTCTCCAGGTAACCCCAAAATGAGAGGCTTTTCAATCTCCAGCTGAATCTTTGTTTGGCTGAAGAGCTGCAGAGCGTCTGACGTCTGACGTCAGTACGAGTCTGATGCAGGGACATTTTGTCAGGGTTTGACACTTCCCCCCAGTTTTTGAGTTTCAGTTCTGTCCCTCCTGTTTCCCATCTGCCCTGATTGTCTGCACCTGTGTCTCGTTATCCCCTGTGTATATCTGGTCTTGTCTTTCCCCTTCTCCCTGTCGGTCCGTACTGTTTCTACCTCCATGTTTCCTGCCAAGTTTTTGCTCCAGTTTTTTTGAATCCCTGTTTTGTGTTTTTTTGATCCTGCTAAGCAGCGCTTTGGTTTTTGGTTTTCTTTCAAATAAACCCTGCTTTTTTGCAACTCCTGCCTCCTGCTCTCCTGCGTTTGGGTCCTCAACAAACACCTACCGTGACACATTTACGAAGATAAACTTTATTAGTTATTTAGCAGAGTTTAATCACAAAATCTTTTTTTTAAGCACTTTATTTTTTCAGATTACCTCTGAAGGATTGCTTCATACAATGAGCCTCCCAAATTATTGAGTTATTTAATAGATTATGGATTGCTTGAGCATAGGGGAAGCTGACTCCAACGTCTCACGCATGGATATTTGCAGGTTCTTGTTTATTTTTGTTAACATGAACACGTTTCTTTTGTATAGTATCACCTGGAAACAGCTGTTAGCCATAAACTCCATACATACACCACTAAAACGTAAATGTGAAGATCATAGATTGTTTTATGCTAAACTCAGGATATCAGACACATCTGTGTGAGTTTCCTGAGTAATGATGTTTATTTCTTCAGGGAACATGGTTATGGGTTGAACATAAACTTGTCATCAGTTCTCCTTGTGCTCATGTCTGTTTAGGTTCTTCACTTACTTCAAAGGCATTGAGGTGACTGATAACTGTTTGGTGAACATCTATCCGATCGGCGAGGACTTCTACGCCGTCACTGAAACAAACTACATCACCAAGGTGGATCCTGATTCCCTGGAGACATTAAAGAAGGTGAGAACGGATGGTTCTGAATGGAAAGTCAAGTTCAATCTACCAGGGTTCATGGTTTCTTCACAAAACACTGTATCGTAATTTAACTACAAAGCTTGTGTTGTTAATGGGATTTAAGACGCATTTTAACACCTGTAACATCTGGATTGAACTGAATATTATCCTCTAAATTTCAGTCATTTTTCTAATGATTAGCTGGTCTTTTGAAATCTCAATATGCTGCAATTAAACAGCTTTTCAGTGGCATGGAAGCTCATCATCACAAATGTTAAAAAGTACCATGTTTAGTCGAATAAATCCTCCAAGCAGAACAACGTCACGCACGGCAACAAAAAAAGTAGCTTTTAAGCAGATAAAAGCTTTGCAAAAAGATATACGACACGGTTGTCAGGTGGGCACTTGAGAAGCACCCGTCTCGAACTGAATACGACTCTTTGAAGTGCTGTTATTTTTACTTTTTTTGAAGTGCGGACGAGTGACCGCCTGTGACTTGTACTGGCAAAAACAGCTGTGCATGTTTTTGCCTTAGGTGGACCTGTGCAAGTACATCTCGGTGAACGGGGTGACCGCCCACCCCCACATCGAAGCAGATGGTACGGTCTACAATATCGGTAACTGCTTTGGCAAGAACTTGAGTCTGGCGTACAACATTATTAAGATCCCGCCTGCACAGGAAGGTGAGTCATGCTGTTAATAAACAAATATTATTGATTACTGACTTTCTTTTCCTTTATAATGAGTGGTTGCCTCAAATATTTCATGACCTCAAGCTGATACAATTTCAACAAAGATACAATTTCAACTCAGATGGACAAATGAATTAGGAGCTATAGAAAAGATTGAAAAAATTGAACCCCAGTGACATGTTAAACTGTAATTAGCATCAAAGTCTTGCAGTCTGTCCGTGTGACTATTAAAGAGAGATGAAAAGTAGTTTCTCTATTTCACTCTCTCATACGGTAAGTTATTATCTATTATGACTTTTCCCAGGGATTTAAAAAAAATAACAATTCCATTTCAGTTTAAAAGAACTTTATCAATCCCTGAAGAGCAATTAATTTAATATGATACCAACAATTTTGTCATCTGTGGGTTTAAGTAAAGATGAAGCAAGAAAAAAAGAAAAGCTAAAGATACCAACTGCTAAAAGGAGAAGTAAAAATAACTTCTTATACCGTAGTTGTAAGTGTGTATTTGTGTGTTTCCAGACAAATCTGACCCCATTGAGAAATCCGAAGTTGTAGTTCAGCTCCCCAGCAGCGAGAGGTTAAAACCGTCCTACATGCACAGGTACAGAGTCGTCTCACGAGGACAAAACGGCTGCATCTCTTCTTGTCCATTAACAAAAACTCCCACCATGCTTGTGTGTCTGCAGTTTTGGTATGACTGAAAACCATTTCGTATTTGTGGAGCAGCCGGTGAAGATCAACCTGCTGAAGTTCCTGTCAGCTTGGAGCGTCAGAGGAGCCACCTACATGGACTGTTTTGAATCGTGTGACAGCATGGGGGTAGGCGGGGCCTGTCTTCTCAGACATTTATTCCTCTGAATGAACAGCACAAACACTATCTGCTGTGTTTCATCAGCTCTTCACACTTCCATTGTTGTGTGTGTGTGTGTGTGTGTGTGTGTGTGTGTGTGTGTGTGTGTGTGCGTGTGCACGTGCGCAGACTTGGTTCCATGTGGCCACCAAGGACCCAGCAGGCTACATGAGCAGCCACAAGTTCAGGACGTCTGCTTTCAACCTGTTTCATCACATCAACGCCTATGAAGACCAGGGATTCATCGTGGTCGACCTCTGCACGTGGAAAGGGTGGGTGTGTGAAGTGAGTGTGCTCCCTTCAAATGTGTGTATTTGCCTCATGCTGACATAGCTCTCCCCTCTGTAGTCACGACTTTGTGTATAATTACCTGTACCTGGCCAACCTGAGGGAAGAGTGGGAGGAGGTGAAGAAAGCAGCGATGAAAGCTCCTCAGCCTGAGGTCAGACGGTACGTGCTGCCGCTGGATATTCACAGGGTGAGTCTACACACGCACGCACACACATACACACACACACACAGCAAATTTAATATGTCATTACTAATACTTTAGTCATCTCATCTGTTCTTCTTAAGATATAATATAAAGGGGACCTATTATGGCTAATATCTATTTTAAACAGGCCTTGAATGTCTTAAAAAAAAGCTTTTGATTGTTTTTGCTAAATAAATTAGAAATTCAGCCTCTAAACCATGTCTTTATCTTTCCAGTCTCTAACCTCATTATCTATTTGGGATTCTGATTCATTTCACTACAAAAAACCTCAATAAAGTGGCAGCTGGCTGGAGGGAGATGGACAGAGAGCGTCCGATGTCACGCTGTGCGATACGATAGTCGGACGCTCGCATGCAGTTAGGACACAGAGTTTAGTTGTGGGCGTGGTTTGCCTTTTGGTTACGTAACGAAAGGGAGCAGAATCTGAACGGCTCGTAGAAGCCACATCAGGCTGGACAGCTCATCCGGGCGGCTGTACAGACACTGCAGAATTTGGTTGCTTTCCTCCTTCTCTGAGTTGGCAGGCTGAGGGGAGACCACTTTATATATGTTAAAGCAAGAAAAAACTTGTTTTTCATAATAGGTCCACTTTTAAGTGCCTACTTCAAATGCTAAATTAAAATGTCACATTAGAATAGTTCTACTGTAGCAATAAAACTATTTCTCTTCATCCACGTCACAATTACCCCCCCATGGGGTTGTGCCCCCCCATGGAGGGGGCACAACTTAAATATAAAAACTGTGCATCATTTGTGTTTTGTTGAATACACCCATCAAACATTAACCTTAACATTAGTCTTTCTCTGTTACTCGTGAGTCCTGATTCAGGATTCTGCTTTGGGCTTTTGATATCCTCTGGGCAGTTGTTGGAAGGGTAGCCGCTGAACTAAACTGTCTCCATCAGTAGACTGGTTGTTGAACTGATGGATACCTAAACACTGAGATGACCGGCCTCATGCATACTCATTTTGCTTGATCGTGAGTCTACAGAGACCTTCTTTTTGCAAGACGTGGTTCACATTAGCTGAGAAAAATAAACTTAAAGCGTGTTTTATCCATAAAAATAGCTCTTAACAACACCTCCAAGCTCATTTCATTAACTGGCCTCCAGATTAGCAAATTACTGACTGATTATTTTTTTGCTGAAGTAATTACCCTCTGGTTTGGTGTTGTGCTCCCTGATACGCTGCAGCAAACGCCAGCACTGCAAATGTTCAATGAGCTTGTTCAATTAAAACACCAGAAATTATAATTGATTGTGTTATCATCTTGAGCACATTATGTTTGCCTGCTATTGTGATGAAAGTCCCACAGTGAGCTGAACTTCACCTTTAGATGACCCAGTTTCTTAATGATATACAAAATTAATTCTGATCTGACAGTGCTTTAACTAATTGTGTTTGGAGCAGCAGCAGTTTGGTGTGGTGATGCACTGCAGGGATCAAGCAAGGGATAGCTAATGAAAGCTGAAAGGAGGAATATTTGTATTTGTGTTTTTTTGTGACAGCTTTCTGTTTTAAAGCCCCCAGGCTTTACTTCATCTCAGCCTCACAGTTTACTTTGGATATGTTACCTGACACCCGACTGTATTTCTCCAATCCCGCTTTTCCTCACTATTCTGTGGTTATCATGTCTTTGTGTGCATTAAGGAGGAGCAGGGAAAGAACCTGGTTTCCCTGCCGTACACCACTGCAACTGCTGTTCTTCACAGCGACGGCACCATCTGGCTTGAACCTGAAGTTCTGTTTTCTGGACCAAGACAAGGTGACAACACTCAAATTACAAGCTGCCTATTTATGTATATATGTATACGTGTATAGGGGTACACAAGAGAATGATCCTTATATTTCTCCGTCTCTGCTTTCTATGGAAAAAATCAACATATTCTACCCTTTTTTAAATTTTTTTTACAAAAACTGAAATAATTTATTAATGAAATGTCTGTGACCTACTTTGGTCAAAACTCAGCCCAGCACCTCTCTCACATTTATTGTCTTTTTCAGCTTTTGAATTCCCACAGATCAACTACTCTCAGTATTCTGGGAAAAAGTACTCCTTCGCCTACGGCCTCGGACTCAACCACTTCATCCCTGACAGGGTAGGAGCCCTTTACCAGTCACACTGGAGGGATTGGGACAGTGTATGAGCACGTATTACTGTAAAACCAGCTGCTGCTTGTTGCTGTAGATTGTCAAGTTGAACGTGCAGACCAAAGAGACCTGGGTGTGGCAGGAGGAAGAGTGTTACCCATCAGAGCCGCTGTTTGTGCCAACGCCTGGCGCCACGGAGGAAGATGACGGTAGGACCTACACTCATGTTGTTTTCTCATTATCTGGCTTCACTCTGGGAGTGGGGCATTTCATTCCTCCCTCAATCTTCCAGGACATTTTATTTTACTGGGCTCACACTTTCTGACGGTCGTCAGTCACATCTTTGGGATTTGTTGCAGAATATTTGTTCTCTACAGCAAAGAATAAGCTAGAAAACGGCAATTATACCTTTATCCTTATCAACTTTAAAGGAAAACACATCGCTAACACAACTGTCTGAGGTCTTGATGAAACACCTAACACATTTTGGTGGTCAAAATACCACGGAGATACAGTGCAATAGCTCCCTTTTTCAACCAGTCTTTACAGCTGTGTCCAGAGCGTTCAGTCACTCCACTCAGTTTGACCCATTTTCTACGATGTTTGCCTCTATAAACTGGTGCTACAGCTCTGTGTCACACACTGTTGAACACAGGAAGTGCAACATGGTCCAAGGGTGAGTAAAGATTACGATTGGGAGATAAAAATGGGAAGCTAATCCCTCTCGGACCTGGGTCTGTGATACAAAAATAAAGTGACAGGGTTGTGTTATGTCTTATCTGTTTGATCTAGTAAGGCACTTAAATGAACTTATGCTCCTAAGGGGAGAAAAAAGTCATATGTCAACTTGACAACAGTCTTTTTATGGAGGTCCTTTTCGTCTGACACAAACACCACAGGACTTCTGAAGGTGTCCTGTGACGTGAGGCACCAGTACACTCAGAGCAGATCTTAGATGAGGCCTTTTTAGCACAGCTCACAGGCGCTCACTCAGATCGAGATCTGGGCAGTTGTAAAGTCATCTTAATCCTGCAGCGAAGCTGCTGAAAAAGCCCACCTCCACCAGGAACCACAGCTGCCCTGAAGAAGTGGAGC
The DNA here is from genome assembly GCF_033807715.1 of Cololabis saira. Lineage (NCBI taxonomy): Eukaryota > Metazoa > Chordata > Actinopteri > Beloniformes > Belonidae > Cololabis > Cololabis saira. The sequence continues at coordinate 29,732,146 of NC_084599.1, forward strand.
AAACGATACACGTGCCCCCAGTCGATCCCAGGGTGGGAACACGTCTCGTTAGACCAGTTCTGATGAATTTGAACTGGTCTAACAAAGCATCAGAACTGAGCCAATGAGGCAACATCGTTCTCAACATAGAAACCTGAGTCTTTTTTTGAGAAGGTGCTTCAGCTAAATCAGTTTTAAAAGCTTTTTTTTTTACAGTTTAATTTATGTCTTCTGAAGTTGCCAACAGCTTCTTATTGATCCAAACTTATTGACGAGACAGCTCCAGGGATTTTTCTCATACCTGATTGTGGCAAATAAAATCCTGTCTAATATACTGAGTGGGGAGATCAAATCAAAAAGCGAAACATTGCACCAAAAATAACAACAAAATCAGAATTCTAAACCGCAAACTTTTATTTTTTTAAAGATTTGTTTGGGCTCTAGTGGCCCTTTATTGAAGTTGCAGACAGGAAGGGGGTAGAGAGAGAGAATGGGGATGACATGCAGCAAAGGTGCACAGGCCAGGATTCAAACCTGCGACCGCTGCAGGAGGACTGTAGCCTCAGTATATGAGCCGCTTGCTTAACCCACTGTGCCACCAAGCGGCCCAAACTTTTCTTTTTTAACCTTAATCGTGTCTTTGGTGGCAGCTCTCATTCTCTCTGCTGGAATTCTGCAGGTGTGCTGCTGAGTATCGTGGTGAAGCCGGGTGCAGAGAGGCCAGGATGCCTGCTGGTGCTGGACGCCATGAACCTGACGGAGCTCGCTAGGGCCGAGGTCAACACCATCATTCCCGTCACTTTGCATGGGATGTACAAACCACCACTCCAGTCCCCCTCTGTTCCTTCCAGTTAAGCCGATGTTCTGCGTAGGAATGACTCCAAACAGATCCAGGAGCCCTGGAGTATACTGGAAAGCATTTATCATGTTGAAAAATAATGTGACTCATTTCATTTACATCTCCTATTACTGAAACTATACTTGTAAAGACAGAAATACAATAAAATACACAATATTTTTGCTGAAGGTATATCAAACTACTTTATAAAAGTAAAATGATTATGCTCCATTTGAAATATTTTTTGGTAGAATAGACTTGTTTTGATGTAAGATTCTGTAAAATAAATCAGTGACTTACAACAAAGCTAATATGTGTAACTTTTTGAGTTTATTTTTTCTTCTCTTGGCAGTTTATGAATGAAATGGCGTTGATCAAAGATAATAGAGTTTTGTCAAATCCAAAACAAAGAAAAAGATGGAACTAAAACGGTTATAATGTGATGATGAGCCACTGTGTAAGGGACCGGAGCAGCCTCCCCACGTAAAAGGGGATAAGGCAAGCTGGACTTGGGTGATGAGGTGGAAAAGAGAACACGCAGAGCGGAGGGCAAATGCAAAACTGCACATTGCGCATAGCCTCGCAGCAAGCTACCTCCACTCAGAGCCGAAAAGGGCTGAATGAGGCTTCCTTAAGTACTGTACAGCAGCCTGCCAAACTTAATTGGGGCAAACCATTACTGAGGGGAACACCGATGACATAAAGGCCCCCAACTGCTGTATAACCTCACCCAAAATATAATATAATCAACAATAATAATTAGACTTTAAACACTTTATATAATGCCCGCACATCTAATACAATTTAATATAATTATTATAGTGCAAACATAAACCTACAAAAAACCAACCACCCCTGGGCACCATGGGCCATTCCCACCCGCCCCGGCTCATAAAGCCCCTGCAGCGCGCTTCTACTGCGGAGCTGGGAGACGTGCAGGTGAATGTATGTAGGCCAGTGTCTGTGAATGTTTGAGAGTCCGTGTACTGTACTAGCGTCTTCAACTGTGGATTGATGAAAAATGAGACGAGCAGTGGGTACTTCACTACCCGCCAGGATGATTGTGTGGAGAGAACTGCTTCAGGTGAGTTGTGTGTGGGGGAGGTGAGTCGTAGCGCTCCCGACGCCGGTGTTCTGCCAATTTCTGCTGCTTTGCCAAAAAATGCTACCTAATGGTTTTCTACCTTTTTGTAAAGCTACAATTTTACTGTGTTTTACTCCCTAAACCACTTCCTTTTCCCCCCCAAGTGGTCCTTGTCGCTAGCCAGGCCGTCATTAATAAGACTGTTCTTAATGACCTGCCTGGTTAAATAAAGGCCAATGACTGAATGAATGTCAAATAAAGCCATAGAATTGTTTAGAGTTTTTTTCTCTTTATCGTATAATGTTCACAAAGTGTAATGCAATTCATGTCATGGGTCGTGTATTTTGAAGGATCAAATACTCAACATCCAATATTATCAAACATAGTGCGAATTACAGGGGGGTTGACACCCCCACCCCCCCAATTACAACCTTGACCCCCCCTAAAGGAGGGACAAATAAGAAATTGGGGGGGGGGGGGGGGGGGTTGAAACATTTATCTGTCTTATCAGTCATAAATATGCAGGTTACCGGGACCACACAAATGAATTATTTTTACAATCTAAATTACAAAAATGTATAGATCTAGTTAATTGCAATACAGCAAAACTAATGTTTAGAGCCAAGAATAACTTATTACCAGGACATATACAGGGGATATTCTTTGAAAGGGAGGGAGGTTATAACCTCAGGGGCCAACTTAATTTCAAAATTATCAATAGACGCACAACACTGAAGAGCTTCTGTCTGTCTACCTATGGGGTAAAACTTTGGAACAGCCTGAGCATAGATCTAAAACAAAGTAAAAACATATCACAATTTTAAAAAAAAGATATAAAGAAACTTTTTTCTCAAAATACAGTGGTGAATAAAAATGTATGTATATATATATATATATATATATATATATATATATATATATATATATATATAGATTTATTTAATATGTGTAGATATATAAATTAATATTATGGAAACATGTTATATATATGTGGGTCAAAGACGCGGCATGTCAATTCTGGTGTCCGAAGCATATTTATAATGTTAAAAATATATAAAAATTTTAAAACACTACATTTTGTTACTCAACTCTACCCACTTTACTTATTCACAGGAGTATTTACTATAAGAAGTGAAAATTCAAGGAGCTATTTAGCTCAAAAGTACAAAACTGTCCCTCCTGGATAACGTCCGGGCTTAAAATCTATGTACAAAAATATGGTAAAAATGTCAAAAATCTTAATAAAAACATTAATTATGCACTGGGGCATAATTGTGTTGATGTTTGTAATGACACCTACAAATATAGTAACAACACTAAGCTTATTTACATTTTTATTCAAGAAATACTTGCTACTTTTGGATTCCCAAATGTCCCTCCTGGGTAACACACTTAAAGCGGCAATATATGACCATATTTGGATGTGGATAGTCATATTGCAGGGTGTTGCATCAGCCAACAGACCCCGAAGGACCAAGACCAAGACAGAGCACAAGGTCAGTAAGTCTCTCTTAAAATGTTGATATTTTACCTTTTCGGTCGGTCGTACCTGACGTCCTCAAATCATTTGTCTTTCTGGATAACGCTAATAAAATATTTTTTATTTTTTTTTATTTTTTAAATGACCTATTTCATGCGAAATATGACATTGATGTGTTGAAGATTAAGCTAATATTTTATATAGTAGACCCAGTTAGTGCCTGATTATAAAGGAAATTTTGTTTTTTTGTCCCCCCTGGATAACGATATGTCCTCCCTGGATAACAAAGATATTCTGTTACCCAGGACATGTCCTCTGTTATCCAGGATGGACATGTAAATCAATTCAGATTTTTATCAGTATCTGTAGCTTTTTAGGCATTGACTGATGTTGTAATGTTATATTTTTATTATTATTAATGATTAATTAAACGATTAATGAGGCAATATTATGTATTTTGGAACTTTTATGACATTTTTTGTTATCTTTTTCAATGATAGCACCACAGGACATTACCCGTTTCCTGTCTCTCTCAACTGTGCTATCTAATAAATATCTTTTACATATATATATATATATATATTGAACTAATCTTTATGTTTTTTGATAAAGTTTTAGTATAGCTTATGATGTTTAAGGGTCAGTTTTGTCCTTGCAGATGCCACTGTCTAATAAAGAAGGCAGAGACTTTTCAGGGCCAGGAAGAATGCTGAGCCACAAGCTAGGGCTGAGTATCTTGAGAAAAAGAGAGAAAGTTATTGTGATTTAGTAAAGTGATTATGCAGATCAGTTAAAAAAGGAATTAGAAAATAGGTTTACACTTGTTCGCAAAATATGTTAGTTAAGCAATGTGATGTGATGTTTATGGTAGGGCACATTTCTTCTGGAGCATCGGCATCTTGGTAATTTATCAAACCTGTATACCATGTCATTTGTTTTATTTCTAGGTACTACAAAGATAAATCCAAATCAAAGCCCCAGACAACTATACAGCTGATGACTCCTTCTGACTGGAAAACCTTCCAAAGTTTTTGGTAGCTCACCTCACCTGCTCCGCTCCCTCAGGCTGTGATAAAAGAAAAGATATCCAAGAAAAAAAATGCAGTTTCAATTGTTTGCTTTAAAGTTTAATTCATTAACAGGTTTATGAAAAGAAAAGTTTGGTTTACTGTATTAGACTAAAAATGTAGTTGTTATAAATAACTCAGTTACTTAACTGAAACTTTGAAAGATTTGTTGTTTTTAGGTGAGTTTATTGTGAAATCAAATCCATGGCATTTTAAGTGATTATCTATTGTTACATTCAGAAAAATCAACTCTAGTTTTTTAACATTTTAATATTTTAACATTGCAAATGACTTGGTCACTTGGTGACTTTAACGCTGACATTGTTGAACAAAAAGCTTGTTTGAATGTTTTGATGCTATGCTGTTACAAACAACTGAACGTGTTTTCTTATAGTTACGTCGCTGTTACATTGTTGCATGAAATTAAAGATTTTTTTAAAAAAAAGAAGAAATCACTTTTTCAGATCTTTTAACAGTTCTCAGTTTCTTTGTATTATGTTGGTTACAAATTATGTTCCTGAAACAGCCTTTAATGAAATACTTGACACTGAAATCGTGCAGTGGTCATTCCTGGCTAACAGCATGTCATTCTGGGTAACAATGACACAGTCAAATAATTCAACCCAAATTTCATATTATATTACAGGATTGTGTTTTTTTAGGTGAGGATACAATAACAACCCTTTTACTTACACTGTGAAAAATCTTTAAGACATTTTCCATCTTTTTTCTCTTTTTGGCACTAAATATTGTGTGACAAACAGGAACGAATGAAGCCATTTCACTATGTCCAAATATATTACATTAATTCTGATAAAAATGTTGTTTTCTGAGAAGTAATTATTTGTTGAGCTCTAACTATAATTATCTAAAAACATTTAAATGCCAACAATGATAGAAATTTTAATTAATTTTGAAAACCATTTACGTTACCCAGGGGGGACATTTCCCACGGGAGAAATCATATAATTCACTGAAAAATGTTTATTGCATTCTTAAAACAAATTCCTGTTGTTGAGTGATATACAAAACACTCTGATAAAGATAGAAAGTGACTTAATGGGTATTTTTAGCCAATTTCATTTTTTTCCATTTTTAAAATCCTTATTCGTCTTTGACCCATGTATATATATGGATATATAGTGATATATTATACATACAGTATTTATGTATGGATATATCTCTGTTAATATATATGGATATATAGTTATATGTAGATATGTTGGTAAATGGATGTATATTTATGTTGATATATAGACTTATATTATGTTTTTTTTGTGTTCTATAAGTAAGCTCATTGATTCTCTTGCTATTTTGGAAAAATGAATATAAGATTTGGGGGTAGGACCTGATAAGTATATACTTCAATCCTACTCCCTTTCGAATATGCTGGTGGATCTGCGAGGTCTGCCTTGTCTTTTTTTTTTTTTTTTTTTTTTTTTTACTTTTTAGTATTGTTCTTTCTAATTTGCATATTCGAAATAAAGCTCAATAATAATAATATTACAGTGTATTGCATTTTCCATATTCAAGACGGTTGTGGTAAAACACACACACCCAGACTGACACCCCTAAAGTGGACTATACCATTTTCACTGTCACTGGTTGGTTCCCGGCTGCCGTTCCAAAAAAAATAAAAAATAATAGAGAGAGCGCGGGAGGTCTTCGCGCTGTTTCTGCGAAGTTGACGACTGGGGGAGCACTGTGATGTAAGTTATCTAGATAAGTTTATTACTGTCTCACTTTCGGAGTTCCGAATTATAATTATATTAATATTGTGTCCGGTGTCTGTGTCTCAGACAAATGTTATCATGTATCTATGTCTTTGCATTGCAGTGTAAAATGTCAATATGTGAATGCTAGCTTACACTAGTGCTCATGAGCAGTCGGATAATGGAGGACTGACGTTCGTACGTTTTGACAATAATATAGACCAGCAGGGATGTCAATTTTATTGACCCCATGATGACAAGTTTTTTTTCCATCCTGGGGTCATTTTTGAGATGCGTGTAAATCCGGCTTAATATTTCCAGGGGGGGGGGGGGGTGCATGCCTCCTAAAGCACCCAGAGAGTGCTCAAAACGTAATTTTTTTTTTTTTTTTTTTTGTGGGGTGGGGGGTGTAAGACCCCGCTTCGTGAACCACTTCAGAGTTTTTCTCAATTTCCTGTATTTCCAATATTCTATGTTCATTTTATGTCTTTTCTCTATATTAAGAAAAAGAACATGTCCGCTTAAGTTACTGCGGAAGAGCAATGTGGCTTGAAACGTCATGCTAAAATAAATGTTTTTTGTGGGAGCTCATTTAGATGTGCGGACATTGTTCTCTTTCTACAGGACTGTCTCAAAAAATTTGAATATTGTGATTTTCTATAATGCAATTAAAAAAAAATGTCATACATTCTGGATTCATTACAAATCAACTGAAATATTGCAAGCCTTTTAATATTGCTGATCATGGCTTACAGTTTAAGAAAACTCAAATATCCTATCTCAAAAAATTTGAATATTCTGGGAATCTTAAACTGTAAGCCATAATCAGCGATATTAAAATAATAAAAGGCTGTTATCAATTTTACAAGAAATGATGGACGTGGCAATCAAACTTTGAAAATCCACTGTGCGCATGCGCAGAACCACAAAGTAGCATTTATCTGCAGGTAGCAAGGATTGGCAGAACACCGGCACACACCATACATTTACAAAGCCCGACGGTGGTGGTGAGAAGGGGAGGGGTTTCTCACCTTCTCACACACTGACCCTGCATTCACACTGAAAGCGTCAAAAATCTCCTGATGCCTGCATCGTGCTCCTTGGTAGATTCACACTGAAAGCAGCATGCACTGTCGACCATGCTGTCAACGCCTGCAGTGGGCGGGGCTAAAGATGCGCTGCAGAACCGGAGGGAACAAAGTGCATATAGGCCGTTTCCGAATTCGGACACTACCGCACTATATGCTACATACTGCAAAGTATGCACTGTATACTGCCTACTAAATGAACGATTCAGTATGCTGCTCCAGCAGACCGTTCACACAGCAGTGTGCTACAGTGTATCCCAGAATGCATTTCGCACCAAAACGTCAGCGAAAGATGAGATTTAAAAGCAGACTAGAAGCTGTTTTAATTTCAGCTGTAGCGCTGTTAATATGCCACTTTATTACGTTTTAACATCTTTTCAGGCGTAAAAGTAACCGTTAAGATCCCCAACCTGGGCTCAGTTTATCCAAATAACGCCTGTTAAGAAATTTGATCCGATGTTCCGGGGATCAAAAGAGCCGCCGGTCCGGCCGCATCAGCAGCTCACGGCCGGAGAACAGACGCGTTCGCTGGGTCAACCCGCGCTGTCGTCCCGGGGAGAAACCTGCAGCTCTGTGGAGCATCACCGCTGGCTGAAATAAACCATTTAGGAAAATAAATGTTGGTTTAATGGATGAAATCTAACAGTTGTATCTGTCACGTTAGTTTGTCTGAATATAAAGTGAAGCTTCAAGATTTCACTGGCGCCCCAGAAGCAGCGCTGCTGATCTGTTGGCACATCAAGGCTGTCACAATTCTAATAAATGTATTAAAATGAACACATCAGTCAATCGAATTTCATTTTATTACATGTCATTAAGCTACATATGTTTGGGTCTTTATTTAGTGCACCTCTACGTACTTGGTATAAAACATAATAAAATTAATATCACGTGCACAGTAGGGGTATAGACTATAAAGGAGCGACAAAAGACAGACGAGAGAGTAGCGACAACAGACAGTACAGAGAGTAGAAACAAGAGAGAAATGTCAGATTATAATGTGGCCCTAAGGAGGCGCAGGTGGCGATATAGGTTGGCCATCCTTTGTGCACATGTGTCCCATGTAAGTATATCAAACTTTCTTTAAGGGTTAATCTCATTAAGGCTAAGTAAAGCGGTAAACTCCAAAGCTAACATCCAAATACTGTCAGATAAGTCAATAAATAATATTCTGTGACAAACAACTTTGTTAGAGAACAGTTTATTGGAAAAGGTGAACTCTAAAAGTATAGTTATAAAGTAAAAACACAGAATAGAAAGTTAATTAAACACACTGCCCCCACTCCAACAGCATGCTCGTCGAGGGCATTACTCACAGCTGAATGCTGAGACCCCAGTAATGCGCCTCTACCTGGGAGAGGGAGAGCTGCAGAGAGACTTCCGCCTGTCAAGGCAGAGTGTGGGAGCCCTCATCCAGTCCCTCCGCTACAACAAGGAGCACGGCTGGGGAAAGCACATAGAAGTGGCCATCTTCTTATACTGGCTGGCCAGTGCCACCACCTACAGGGTGGTGTCGGAGGCCTTCGACGTGGGGGGTAGAGCTGGAGGAAGTGTCTGGGCATCCCTGCTGAGGCTGCTGCCCCCGCGACCCGGGAACGGATAAAGTGGAAGAAGATGAGTGAGTGAGTGATTTTATTACATTTTCGATTGAGTTAAAGCGACACTATGTAACTTTTCCACCTTAATATCATATTTCCAGAGTCATTGTCACGAGCGTCTTTGAACGCGCGTAAAAAGCGGCGTTCAAAGACACTCGGAAACGCGCGTTTTTTATGCGACTCGTATAAAACGCCGCTTTTTACGGCGTTTTTTGTGCTCAAAACAGCGTTTTTAAAGGGAACCCTGCGTATTAAGACATGTAGTCCCTAATTAGCCACAATTGTTCTCTTATACTAAAATATGTTGTTAGAAACACATAAAATAATCTTATTGCTTTAAAAATCTACAATGTTTATCACATATTCTGACCTATGGGAGGCGCCATGTTTTACCTGCGCAATGCACTCTGGGGGCGATGACGTACGACGGTGGCTCTGGGAAGATAAGCCCCGTTAGTTTAACTGGGACCATCCGAACGATGCCACATTGCTGTGCGTTTGGGTGTAATTTTCAGTCAAAAGGCAACAAGGGGAGTGAGGTGAGTTGTCACTGCTTTCCTACTGACAAAAAGAGGAGAAAGCAGTGGGAAGATGCCTGCGGACGGACACAACTTCCAAAAGACCCCCGCTTGTGTTCTCGCCATTTTTCTCCTGATGCATTTGAGTCTTCTAGCCGGCCACAACTGATGAAAGAGCTCACCGGAGCGGCTGGGTTTAGACTACAACTTAAACCAAATGCTGTGCCGACAATTTTCCCTCATAAGGAATCTAAACGGCCTCGGGAAGCGAGTGAAAAGCGTGCTAAAAAGCGCCAAAGACAAGAGATGCTGGACGCGCTGCAGTTCAAACAACCCGCTCCTGTTACGGTTACCGCTGCTGCAGGAAGATCATCGGACGCAACCGTTATCACGGAGGAAGCTACCGCTGCTGCAGGAACATCATCGGATACAACTGTTATCACGGAGGAAGCCGAGAACCCACCTCTTCAGACAGTTCTGCGGTCCGTAAGTGTACAGTGTTCTCAAAATACGACCGATGCAGCAACTCAGACAGATGCAGACACGTCAGATGCAGCGGTACAGTGGCCAGCTGATGCGCACAAAGTTATTGCCAAGGACCACGCTTACACAGAAGAGCTGAATACACAAGAAGAGGACACCCAGTCCCTGGATCTGTTCCTTTCAGAGGATGAATTTAGCGAGGACACTCAGTCCCTGGATCTGTTCCCTTCAGAAAATGAATTTAGTGAGGACCGTCAGCCACGGGACAAACAATATGATCCTGAATACAATATAAGTTCATCTGAGCCCTCTCAAAGCACCCAGGAATCACATGCTTCAACTGACACTCATACAGAAGACAGAGTTTTTCTAGTTTGTGAGGAACAGTTAAAACAACTACTTCAGTATTGTTTAAAGTGTGGTTCCCTGATTGATCAGGAAGATGTGAAAGAACTGCAAAATGAAGGATCACAGTTGACACTAGAGCTCACATGTGCAAATGGCTGTAGTTATAGGTGGCAGTCCCAGCCTACTCTGAGCGGGATCAGGGGGAAAGGAAACCTGCTTTTGACAGCATCAGTTTTCTTTAGTGGCATCCATTTTGCTAAATTTGAACGTTTTTGTACAAACATGAACCTCAAGACAATATCTGAAAACACATACACAAGACTGAGGAAGACTTTTGTGTTTCCTGTTATTGGAAAAACATGGGAAAAAGAGCAGAGTGCAGTATTAACCTGCATGAAATCACAAGAAGAAGTTGTACTGTGTGGAGATGGCCGCTGCGACTCACCGGGCCATTCAGCCAAGTACTGCACGTACACTTTTTTAGATGTGCAGAGTCAAAAGGTTGTGGACTTCAAGGTAATAAGCTGCACCCAAGTTTCAAGCTCTAATACCATGGAAATAAGAGGCTTTAAGGAAGCTCTTACAAACATTGAAGAAAATGGAGTGAAGGTCTCAACAATCTCCACTGACAGGCATCCACAAATTGTGAAAGAAATGAGGGTCTCCAATCCAGAAAAATGCCATGAATTTGATCCCTGGCATGTGGTAAAGGGAGTGTCAAAAAAGCTGGGCGCTACAGCTAAAAGGAGGGAATGTGAAGGCCTGGCAGAGTGGATTCCATCCATTATAAACCATCTCTGGTGGAGTGCACAGACTTGTGGGGGTGATGCTGAGGTCTTGAAAGAAAAGTGGGTGTCAGTGATACACCATGTTACCAACAGACACGACTGGCCAGGGAACAGACACTACCACCGCTGTGCTCACGAGCCACTGGATGAGACCAGCCAGAGAAGCAAGCTTTGGTTACAGCCAGGATCTGAAGCCCACAAAGCACTTGTGAAGACTGTAAAAGACAAGCGGCTTTTGAAAGATCTGGGTCATCTGACAAAGTGCATCCACACAACATCACTAGAGGTATGTTCAAATACCGAAATGTTGCAAAAGGTTTCACCTTATAATATAATGTGGAAGTATTTTTAAGGCAGGATGTGACAAACTTTTTTATCTATTTTTGTTTATTCAAATTTGTTTCAGGTATACCACTCCATGTACCTCAAATACCTTCCAAAGAGAACACATTTCGGACATGATGTGATGATCCATGCTTCCATGCTTGCTGCTCTGGATCATAACAACAATACAAACAGGGAACAGGTGGGTGAACTATCAATATTTCTCTCCTTTGTGTCACTGGATATCATGCAAAATACTGTACCTCACTACCTGATCACTTGAAACGTATTGCAAACTTGCAACTAAACTTGCAAACTAATAGATTATAAAGTGGTGGAATCGGACTGTAATTACATTACATTATAAATATATTTGTTCAAATTTAATCTGATGAGGACACATCAGATTAAAGCTGGACAAATACATTTATAATGTAATGCAGTTACAGTCCAATTCCACCACTTTATCATCATGAAACACGTGAGGCACTTTGCGCACAAAATATGTTCTCATGCAAAATCACCGTCGGATTCATGACAAGTGCGCACCGGCCAGCTTTGTTCTTACCACCGTCATATGATAGTGAATCATAATCATTCTAAACTCGCTATCAATCATTAACATACTACCACGCCCCCATTTCCCCACATGGAAAGCTCCGTCGGAGCCTTGCAGCTGTGCAGAGAGCTGTCACTCAAAGCGAAGATGGTCGTGATGTTAATTGTTAAATTTAATGCTCATATATATGTGTGTATATATTTAACCTTTTTCTATGTTTCTGTTTTTGAACAGGCTGTTTACCAAGATGGGGAGAGCGTCGGTGAACCAAAGTTCAAAATCTCATGGAGCAAAGTTCACAAGAGATTCAGAGCGAGACCAGTGGCTGTTCCGAAGGACTATGGATACATGAAAGCTATGGTGGTAGATGTTCTCTCCTCTGTGTCAGATTCAGACCAGGGCATGGACATGAGAGTGACTGAAACTCATCTCATGGCTCCAAAAGACAGACTCCCCAGATCACAGATCATTTTTCAAACACAGCAGTTCTCACGTTTCAGGTAGTTGCAGTGTTTCACATGAATGACCTAGACGTTTTGTGTGTTTAATGTTTGTTTTATTGCCGTTTTTATCGTTAATAGCTCATTGTGTAGCAATGTTTTGCCATTTAAAAAAAAAAGTGGATACCCCTAAAATAAAGTTTGGGAAACACTGCCCTTGAGGGTCTGAGGTCCATCCACCATAGTCTCACAAAATCCTGTGACAAACACTGAGTTGCATCATTACAAACATATGATGTACACACCAGCATTTTTTACATCCACATTGCCTTTAATTTTAAATTCTAGTCAAGGGGTCTGTATTCAAGGACATATTTCAAACAGCATAAAACAGATCTACTGTTCTTTTTTCGTTTTTTTGTGTAGGCTACATTTTCACATTAACATGTTTTTTTATTATACTTGACTTTGCTGAACCCTGCGTAAATGTAACAGAAAAAAATGTTTAAACAGTGCAAGAAATTAAAGTGCTCCTTATAGAATGCATTCAAATGTTTGGCTTCAACTGTTTAAAAGTTATTAAAATCTCTCCATGATTCATCTACTTCTGTATCATCAATATCTACATCTTCAAACCCTGTATAGATTCCACTTGGTTCAGGGTAGACATTTCTTATTTTTTTAACTGCACATGATGGAATCACCCTCCGGATTCTTCTCCCCAGTCTGCCATGCATCCACCATGTAAACTGACGATATGCGGCATATCTGTAAGACCTGCAACAAGAGCATTCATTTAAAAAATACTATTAAATTATGAAATAATTCTACAACACGTTTGCCTTAAACTGTAAAACTACTGAAACCTTCATACAAAGGGAACACTACAGGTAAAATGTATTTTAATTGTACAGTATAGCCTATTGTGTGCACAGGTAAACTAACACAACCCTCAGTCCTCCACTGTATTAAATTACAAAAGTGTTTAGGACAGTAAAGTTAAAAATTCAGATGAATATTTCAGTTACTTTTATGGGTTTTCATCTGAGGACTTAAGTTACTGATTGCAGCTAATAAAAAATACTACTGATATAGAAAAATAACATGGTCCTCCTATAGATATTCAATCAAATGTGTAGGTGCCAGCTAATATTTGTAGTCTTTAGTGTATGTCATATGAATTTATTCTGGGTCACATGGGGATGCGAGTCACATGATGGTGGTGGTGCGTCAGCACGAAGTATTTATCAGGCATTCTTCACCTGCGTGCATTTTTATGAATGAACTGAGAGGGTGAGAGGGGAGGTCCTACTTTGGTGACCGATTTGTAATATCGCTTCTCTTTATTGGCAATAAATACACAAACTAAACATCTAAGGGCGTTATTTGGTGTTATGTCATTCATTATAATCTGTTGGGCAGAAAAGATAAAAGGATAGAAATAGCCAGCAATCAAACTCAATGTAATACATGATACACTTTACTCACCACACCTTCAACTACTATGAAATTAATTTACTCTATACAATACAAAATATGAAAAAAGTAAAGATGTAAAGATGATCATGAGGTGATGTTTTGAGGCTACCTATTGGGGACCTGGTTCCGATTTGGTAGGGCAGCACTTTCCCGGTCGTGGAGGCTGACTAGGGCAGCCCATAAGACGTCTCGGTTCAGGCAAACTGGCTGAAAGTTGTCGTGTGCAGTGATGCACGGGAGATCTGCAAAAATGATCAAAGTTGTGCGCATCTTATCAGTGCATTAAACTGTATATAATGCAGCGGCGCCGCCAGCCGGAATCCTGTACGCACTTTGCGTACAATTTTTTTGAAGGATTTACTTTTTGGTACGTGCTGGGTCCACCGTTTGATAACAGACAAGAGGCGACTGGCCCGGGAGTTTGACGAAACGGGAGGCGCAGACCGCTTCAAATAGGCAAGAACATCATTATTTAATTGAATGACTATTCTGATCATTTTGGTGGAGCCACATCTGGCTGGGATTTTTATTGTAGCATCGGCTATCTGCTAGTTGAAACGTGTGGTCGGTTTGCCTATTTGAGTTTTATGGTGCTTTTATGATGTTTTTATAGTTCATGCTTTATGGCGCTGTACTTTTTTTTTTTTTTTTTTTTTTTTTAACTTTTTTATAGGTGCGCCGTCACCTTTTTGGCTGTGTTTTCATCTGTTTCTGGTGCGCTGTCACCTTCAATGTTTAGCTGTGTTTTCATCTGTGTTTCTGATGCGTTGACATAATGTTTATGTTTGCATCTGTGTGGAGGTGCATAATAATGTCACCATGTGTAGTGCGCCGTGCGCACGTTATCCAATTTGTCACTGCAAAGTTTTGTTTGAGGAAAAAAGATCTTTGAAATACTTATTGAACTCTGAATAGCCAACCAACCTATCCTCTACCTAATGGATAGTGTAATATTCAGGTCGAGTGAGACTCTGAAAATAGCCGTATAGAGCAGTGGACGGACTGTTTCTGTGCGTATAATTGAATCCTGGCGGGCGGCGCCACTGTCTTAATGATTTATAAAGGGACAGCGGTGGATGCTAATAATCTCCAAAATTATTGATATTGGAATACGTTTTATCACACAATAGTTTACCGTGAACAGCTGCATACAAAAACACGAGCTCTTGACAGCAAACGCTCTCCTTCTCTGTTGGCATCGAGACGCAGTTGCTGCACAGACACCATCGGTTTTGTCCAACTCTCGCCTCATCCCGTCTTTCTTGGTCTTCATTCGGCTCGTTTTGAGATGGGTTTTCAATGTTGTCCTCCTCCTCGACCCTGCGCTCGGGTTCAAATTGAAATGGCTGAACAGATGACATGTTTAGCGTCTGGATTTTCTCGTTGAACAGTCACAACAGTGTACGGGGGCCAGCAGGTGCAACCGTGTGACGTCACTGCCCAGAGTGCATTGCGATGTAAACAACAATGGCGACCTACATGTTAAATTATATTTTCAAATTTTATAAAAACGAAGACATCAACAAGGTTTTTTATATCACATTGTTATAATTGATACCAACATTTATCTTTTAAGACCTACATGTCTTAATACGCAGGGTTCCCTTTAACAGTGTTTTATTCGGTAACGGGCTAAATCAAGCTCTCTTTATGGCCCCTATGGCTTGCCATACCTCTGCTGTTCTCGCTGCTCCCGCTGCCTCTCGATGC
This sequence comes from Cololabis saira, assembly GCF_033807715.1. NCBI lineage: Eukaryota > Metazoa > Chordata > Actinopteri > Beloniformes > Belonidae > Cololabis > Cololabis saira. The sequence continues at coordinate 29,747,641 of NC_084599.1, forward strand.
GCGTTTTTATAGAAAATGAATGGCAGCCGGTTGCCTATGATGCCCGTGATGCTTTCAGTGTGAATGCAGGGTGACACGCTTTTGGCCCATTGCGCTGCTGCTATGTGGTAAAAATGTATTTATTAGCAAACTATCCCGAATGTATTAGCCTAGAAATCTAGATGTACCATGAGCAAATGTAACATAGCAAAGGCACTTGCTTACCAAAGAAAATTGTTTAGTCAAAGTTACTGTTAAATGTTTAATTCTACTAACTTTATCTCCGACTCCAAAACTATGTAATTTTTTTCACAAATTTAGAAACAGACATTTCCCATCAAAACTGTGACTGGAAATGTAGTTAGTTTTAACTTTAAGGGTAGTCAAAATATAATAAGCCAATATCGAAAATGATCAAAAGTTATTTTAGCCAAACAACTGTATCCAAAGTTCTAAATCTGTGCAATTTATTTGGAGAAATTGTTGTATTCCGCCATCTAGTGTCATAAAACATGAATAACTACACCTTCAGTTTCTTGTTTCAGTAGTACATTTCTCAAAAAGTTTACTGATCTGATTATCCATTTTTTTTTTAAAGTCAGTATATTTTTTTTTTTTAAATATTTTTCCTGTAAAAAGAATGTTTCATAGTGTTGTTTAATCACTGCAGAGTAGTCCAAAAACTAAAAAGAAACAGCAGTATAATCCATTTAAATTTGTTCTTTTATACAAATAAACCTTATTACAACAATTAATTTACATTTGTACGTACAGAATGACAGTGCTACATGTTACAGCTCCTCAACAGGGTTTTTAGATGCCAAATATTGTGATTTAATTATTTATTTGTGTCTTAATACAAGAAAAAAAAATCATTCAAAACCCTACCAAACTGGTTTAAGGCCACTTAAAGAGCATATTGCAGGTTAGAGTTTTTTCAAAAATTATACCTGACCTTATGTGAAAATGACTATGTGAGAAGTTAATGTAGGATTTAATATGTTTTACAAGACATAAGGGCACGTATTCAGAGGAAAAAGTGGCTGATTTTAGCAAAGCTCCTACAAACGCTTTTTTTTTCGAACACCGCGTCATATGACGTAGCACCAGGGAGACGTCTCCACAGCTCTGCCCCATCTGACTGCGCAGACCCCGTACACACGTAGCCAGGTATCTGCTAAACCAAAGATATTTTCCTACGTTTGGACCTGTCATCCACATGAAAACGCAAATAAACAAATGTTTAAAAAAACTCTGGGCAAAGTGAAGATTTTTGAAAACTCCGTTTATGTGTATGCGTGTAGACAGGGACAACCTGAGTTTTGCGTTTTCGAACGTCACATTATGCTCCAAAACAACAACAAATCTGCTCTGATTCTGACGTCCAACGTCAGAATCGTGCGACCTTTGTTTACTACAGAACTACAGATGATCCACCATCTGTTCTCCAAGCTATTTATTAAATTAATGGTCTCTGCTCTTGACCACGTTTACTGCGTTACACCGACGCAGCCCTACGCCGTAGGGTTCGGCGTAGGGCTGCGCCGATTTAACGCGGCAGCTCCGTGGTGGGACACGGGAGACTCAAGCTCGTTACCGAGAAGGAGACGCGGATCTCAGGGAGCTGCGGCCCGGAGGCTGGCCCGGAGGCCGGAGGAACAGATGATCTACTACAGGTTTGGAATGCTTATGAATGTGGTTGAAGACGCATATATCTTCAGTTATGTGTGGAAAGTTTTTTTTTTTTAACAACGATGTAATGTGGATACAAATTATTTTATAAACGAAGGGGGGGAAATATTCGGTTTTAAAAATACCCGGCTATTTCAGATGCATTTAATCAGAGAAAAGAGAAGATAATAAGCTTGTTTTCTGTTTAGAAAGTACAAACGTAGACAGATTACAAGTACTCACCCATCTTTTAGGAGTTATTTTCGGAGTTTCTTTCAGGAGCACGGGTGCTGCGGTGAATAAAGGCTGATTTATGGCTCCGCGTAAAATCGACGGTGTAGCCTACGGCGTAGGTTACGCGGCGCACGCAGCGTTCGGTGCGTCGCCGCGTACCCTACGCCGTAGGGTCTGCGTTGGTGTAACGCGGACCCATAAATCAGCCTTTTAAAAAGCAAGTTTCAGCTGTCAATCAAAAGAACGTGGGGGCCCTAACGGGTTCGTAATTATAAGGCTGTGGCCCGTCGTATTGGTGTGAATACACATTCACAACCTCTTCAGTGTCACTAAGATCCATTATTTTTCCTATTGTTGAAATTCACCGCACTCCCCGGTGCTACGTCACTTCCGGTTCAGCTTTTTCAGTTGCGGAAGTAAAATTCTCTCACAAAAACAACTCCGGAGGTCACTGTAGTATATATTTATGCGTATTTCAATGAAAATTCAGTTCCTACATTATTTTCGTACACATTGATTCACAGGGGTCTCCAATCTGCAATATGCTCTTTAACTAAAACAGACCACTGGGCTGCAGGCATTAAAGCTTCATGTTAAGTGTCAAGTCTTTGTAGCTCTGGATGTCGATGTGCTTGTTAAAGTTGAGCAAATAGCCATCTTGTTAACCTTCTGTAAACAGCACAGTGGGCAAGGAAGAAAAACTAACTCTGATGAGGCACTTTTGCAACATTTTCCAGGATTTTCTCAGATGTTTGGACATAATAGATAAAATACGACATGTTCACCTGATTATCTGTGTAAAAGATCCTTTCCAAAAGTTCTTTATGGTACCAACGCTAAATATTTCAGCTGTCTGTGAGAGTTCATGTTAACAGAGTTTTTGAAGCTTGTGTGCAAGAAACTGTTTAAAATGAGCCACTTGCATGTGGATAAGACAGTCCTCATTTCTGAAATGCTGCTTCCAGTCCAGCTGAAAAGATCTATTATTATGAATCAAAAAAAAGAAAAAATCTGCATCCAAATCTGAATTAAACATAGAAACTCCTGGACGAGTGAAGAGGACGGAGGAACTTTTAAATACGTAGAAGCGTTGGCCGAAGCTTCTCTGCAGACAGCTGATACTGCTGCTGTTTGATGATGTCCAGAGAGTCACTGAGAACCTGCAGAGGCAAGAAAAGAAGAAAAAAAAACAGTAATTAACATTTAACAGTTTTAATTCCTTCTAAAGACACACCAAAACAATTAATGGCAGGTCATGAAATAGAAACTAAATTTGACTTGCCTTTCTGGTGTGCTGTGGCAGAATGACTCCATCATCCCACAGCCTCCCGGAGGAAAAGAAAGCCGAGCTTTCCTCCTCCAACCTCCTGTTTAGCTTCTCCTCCTGCTTCTTCTGCTCGTCCTCCTGCTCATCATTGGGAGAAAGCAGAGAGGCAGCGTGACCCGGAGCCGTCATGGACACTCTGGCGTTGGGCCACAGGAACAGGAAGTTGGGGTCAAATGCCCGTCCGCACTGGAGACACAACACAAACAAGACTGCCAACTTAATCTTATTTGAGCATACTGCATGATAATTTTTCCTTCACCCCAGACACTTCCTCCAGCTCTTCCGGGGGGAGTCCGAGGCGTTCCCAGGCCAGCCGAGAGACATAGTCTCTCCAGCGTGTCCTGGGTCTTCCCCGGGGCCTCCTCCCGGTGGGACATGCCTGGAACACCTCCCTAGGGAGGCGTCCAGGAGGATTCGGTACAGATGCCCAAGCCACCTCAGCTGACTCCTCTCAATGTGAAGGAGCAGCGGCTCGACTCCGAGCTCCTCCCGAGTGACCGAACTCCTCACCCTATCTCTAATGGCGCTTTTCCACTAGTACCTATTCAGCCCGACAGGGCTTGTCCCGCCTCATCCCGGCTCCACCCTTTTGTCCCTGTTTGTTTTTCCACAGCCAGGTGAGAAGTGGGCAGGTAGGGGGGAAGCTGCTGTGACGTACTCGATTGCGCAACCCGTTTGTTTGTGTCGGCGCTGATGAGAAATCAGCTGGAGCCGCGAGCGGCTGAGAAAAAAACAACCCGTCTACATCCCTTTTTTAATTCTCTCGTCAGCCACCAGGTTTATGAACATCTGCACCTCAGAGGTGGATCACCAAACAGACGTTTGCGCTGTATAATAAAATCGCCGCGAGCACGAGTAGCTCTCGCACTGACTCCCGCTTCCTAACTCAAACGTCTGACGGCCCCGCCCCCCGACCAATCGGTGGCGTGGAGGGTGGTGATGTCAGATATAGTACCGGCTCAGCCTGGTTAGAACCTCGACAGAATGGTTACAGAAAAAGTATCTGCTTGGCACGGCTCCACCCGCCTCGGCCCGTAGTGGAAAAGCGCAAGACGGGGGCGTGGCGAGTAGAAGCGAGCTGAGGAGGTACTAGTGGAAAAGGGCAATAAGGGAGCGTCCAGCCACCCTGCGGAGGAAACTCATCTCGGCCGCTTGTATCCGCGATCTTGTCCTTTCGGTCACTACCTAAAGTTCATGACCATACGTGAGGGTAGGTGCGTAGATTGACCGGTAAATCGAGAGCTTCGCCTTTCGACTCAGCTCCTTCACCACGACGGTACACCAACCGCATAACTGCGGACGCTGCACCGATCTGTCTGTCAATCTCACGCTCCATCGTTCCCTCACTTGTGAACAAGACCCCGAGATACTTGAACTCCTCTACCTGAGGCAGGACCTCTCCACCCACCCGGAGAAGGCACGCCACCCTTTCCCGGTGGAGAAGTATGGCCTCGGTTTGGAGGTGCTGATTCTCAACCCTGCCGTGTTGCGCTCGGCCTCAAACCGCCCCAGCACATGCTGAAGGTCCCGGTCCGATGAAGCCAACAGGACAACATCATCCGCAAAAAGCTGAAGATGAAATCCAGAGGTTCCCGAACCGGATCCCCTCCGGCCCCTGGCTACGCCTAGAAATCCTGTCCATAAAAATTATGAACAGGACCGGTGACAAAGGGCAGCCCTGCCGGAGTCCAACATGCACCGGGAACAAGTCTGACCTACTGCTGGCAATGTGAACCAATCTCCTGCTCCGATCATACAGAGACCGGACAGCCCTTAATAGAGGGCCCCGGACTCCATACTCACTGAGCGCCCCCCACAGAATGGCACGAGGGACACGGTCAAATGCCTTTTCCAGATCCACAAAGCACATGTAGACTGCTTGGGCAAATTCCCATGAACCCTCAAGCACCCTGCGGAGGGTATAGAGCTGGTCCAGTGTTCCACGACCGGGACGAAAACCGCATTGTTCCTCCTGAATCCCAGGTTCAACTCTCGGCCGTATTCTCCTCTCCAGTACCCTGGCGTAGACTTTCCCAGGGAGGCTGAGAAGTGTGATCCCCCTAAAGTTGGCACACACTCTCCTGTCCCCCTTTTTAAAAAGAGGGACCACCACCCCGGTTTGCCACTCCAGCGGTACTGTCCCCTTCCTCCAGGCAATGTCGCAGAGGCGTGTCAACCAAGACAACCCTACGACATCCAGAGACTTGAGGTACACAGGGCGGATCTCATCCACCCCCGGTGCCCTGCCACAGATGAGCTCACGAACTACCTCAGTGACTTCGGCTTGGGTGATGGATGAGCACATCCGAGTCCACACTCTCTGCTTCCTCAATGGAAGGCATGTCAGTCGGATTGAGGGGATCCTCGAAGTATTCCTTCCACCGTCCGACGATGTCCCCAGTCGAGGTCAACAGCTCCCCACCCGCACCGTAAATGGTGCCGGCAGAGTACTGCTTCCCCATTCTGAGGCGCCGAACGGTTCGCCAGAATTTCCGACCATAAGTCTTCTTCCATGGCCTCACCGAACTCCTCCCAGACCCAGGTTTTTGCCTCCAGGACTGCCCGAGCTGTGGCTTGCTTGGCCTGCCGGTACCTATCTACTGCATCAGGAGTCCCACAGGCCAACATAGCCCGGTAGGACTCCTTCTTCAGTCTGACGGCATCCTTTACTTCCTGTGTCCACCACCGGGTTCTAGGATTGCCGCCACGACAAGCACCGGAGACCTTGCGTCCACTACTTCGAGCCACCGCGTCGACAATGGAGGCAGAGAACATGGTCCACTCTGACTCAATGTCCCCCGCCTCCCCCGGGATCTGAAAGAAGTTCTCTCGGAGGTGAGAGTTGAAGATGTCCCTGACAGAGGGCTCAGCTAGACGTTTCCAACAGACCCTCACAATCCGTTTGGGTCTGCCCGGTCTGTCCAACTCCTCCGCCAGCGCATCCAACTCACCACCAGGTGGTGATCAGTTGACAGCTCAGCCCCTCTCTTCACCAGAGTGTCAAAGACATGCGGCCGAAGGTCAGATGAAACGACAACAAAGTCGATCATTGACCTCCGGCTTAGGGTGTCCTGGTGCCACGTGTACTGATCGACACCCTTATGCCTGAACATGGTGTTCGTTATGGACAAACCGTGGCTAGCACAGAAGTCCAACAACAAAGCACTGTTCGGGTGACGCCGATCCGGGCGACGTAACGGTCCTTGGTCTTTTCTTATCCATGATTAGCTTGTGAACCGCTCTTAGTCTGGCCCGTCACCTAGGACCTGTTTGCCATGGGAGACCTTACCAGGGGCGTAATGCCCCCGACAACATAGCTCCTAGGATCACTACACCACAGTAAGGTGGTGGTTCAAGGAGGGGTCAGTGTATGTAGCTTGTTTAGAACTTTATTTAACAGATGAAACGATAAAATAAATGATTTTTTGGTGTCAATACTGATCAGCTTCATTGTGTTTGCAACATATAAAAATCAAGAGTACATTCAATAACACATTCAAAATAACTGGAAGCGGAGCAAAAAAGACGGATAACAATGTTTCAATTAGTTTGTTTCTATTTCTAGAAACAAACAAGCAAAAAAAAAAGACCCGAAACGTCCTAAACAACACTGATCAATACTTGCATCAACACAAAAGGTTTGTATTTGTACCGTTCACAGAGTCGCTCACCATAGCATAGCTGTCGGCGCCATAGCAACCACCAATCACCACGGTGATTTTAGGGACAGCGGCACATGCTACGGCTGACATCATCGAACCCTGAGCCTTCAGACGATTACTGTTCATCTCTGCCTGGATGAAAAGCAGAGAGAATGACGATCAGAGACGAAAACAAAGAAAGACAACGGTTTTCCACCGTTATACGACTTTAAAAATTCAAAAGGCTATACTTTATTCCAGAAAGATTTGCATTTCTGAAGCTGTTTTTAATGATTTCTTTTCAGCATTTTTTGCACTTCTACACAACCTCCGAGTCGGACAGCCTGTTTGTGATTTTCTGTGAATGGATACCTGCTCCGTGGACAGTGTTAGTGGTGCTGCGGGTGCCGTGTTCTGGAGGAAGACGAGTGGGACGTCTCTCTGATCACACAGCTGGATGAAATGGGTTCCTTTCAGTGCAGCCTCGTGTGAAAGCTCTCCGTTGTTGGCTACTATTCCCACCAGGTTGCTAGAAAAATACACACACCACATGCTCTATTGTCTTTAGACTCCCCAAGTGATTAGAATTGATTTCAAGGTGTTAGTGGTTTATAGTGAAAGTGAGGGATCCGTTGTATCCCACAATAGAAAACTCATATGACCTCACACTAGAAGAAATCGACTTATCTATCGTGTACCCATGTATCTTTGCAAAGCCAGTGACGAGAGTGGTTCCATAGCGAGCTTTAAACTCCTGGAAGCAGCTCCCATCTGTCAGCCGACTGATTATCTGGACAGACAAAGAAGTCGTTAGTGTGTAATTCAAGGATACACAACGTGAGGTCTACGACTACTCGATCCACACAGCCAACAGCTTTGTGTGTTTGTGTTGTCGTCTGCCGTACCATTTTAACATCCAGGCTGTATGTGTAACTCTGAGGAGCGAGACCCAGCAGCTCCTCTGAGCTGTAAAGCGGCTCCTCTTCTGCTTTCCTCTTCTTCATATCCTCCTCTTCCTCAGGCAGTTGGAAATTGAGGGTGGATATGATGTTTCTAGTGTAAGTGAACGCCTCCTTTTCCTCCCACGCAAAGTGGTCCACACCCCCACTCACCCTGTGGGGGAGAAAAAACCCAGGGTCACTTGACAGACGGTGATGCAAACTTCTGTTTGGGGGTTTGTTTGATTTATGGACCTACTCGGCGTGAAGCCTGGCTCCTCCCAGGTCTTCTGTTGTCACCTCCTCTCCTGTAGCAGCTTTCACGAGTGGAGGTCCTCCCAGGAATATGGTTCCTATCCGGTTTACCATGACCGTCTCCTCCGCCATTGTAGGCATGATAGCTCCCCCCGCTGTGCACGAGCCGCAAACAACCGCCACCTTAAATATTAAGGATTTTAAGTCAACACAAATTGAGTCGATCTTTTGGTTTTACATGGACTTAATGATAGTGGCATATATAGTAAATAATTGATCATATTTAGTTTGAGAAGGGGTAGCACGATAGCTTGGTGGTTAGAACTGTTGCCTCGCAGCAAGAAGGTTCCTGGTTTGACCCCAGGTTTTCTCCCACAGTCCAAAAACAGGTGTGTAGGTTAACTGGTAATTTTGTGTGTGTTTCTGTGTCCCGAAGGTTGCATTAAACCTGTACAAAATTGACATATAGCTGCCTTGATCTGCTGCAGCAAACGTCCACTAATAGGACATAAGCCAAAATGGTAGAGAAAGGTATGCAACAAAAGAAGTCCCTTATTCTGGGCTTGACACTCTATATTTGGGTCCATAAAGGGATACACTGCCATGCATCTGCATCACATACTCATAGGAATACAGACAGGGGTAACAGTTGTGTGAACACTATGCACTAAATAATAATGTATGTGCGATACAGTGCATGTGTATTCTGCTTTAGTTTTAGGATTACTGGTGCTGTTCCCAAAAACTGAAACGAAAAACACCTTTTTTAATAATAAAAAATGTCTGTTAATATGGCAAATTTAAAAAAAAGAAAAATAAACTTTTCTTAACTCCATATTAACCATGTTGTGTTAACTGTACACTTAACTGGGCCCATTCACTGCACAGTTGCATCATTTTTGCACAGTTACGATACAGTTACATCCCAGACGGTCTTTAAACGCAGTAAAGGAGTAGAAAATGGACACAGTTCCTGTAGGGCAAACATAAAAAAAAGAAGGGAACTGTGGTCCAAGACGGCCTTGTGTAATTAAATGAAATGTTGAGCATTAAATTCAATTCAATTCAATTTTATTTATATAGCGTCTAATACAACAGATGTTGTCTCTAGACGCTTTCCAGAGATCCAGAACATGAACATAAACATAAACATAAACCCCCGAGCAATTATTATATAAACAATGGCAGGTAAAAACTCCCATAGTGGGAGAAAAGCCTTAAGCCAAACAGTGGCAAGGAAAAACTCCCCTTTAGGAGAGAAGAAACCTTGAGCAGGACCAGGCTCATAAGGGGGGACCCTCCTGCCGAAGGCCAGACTGGGGGAGTCAGGAACGTCAGCAGCACACAGCAGGCAGGTGGAAGCAGCAGCGGGATGACCAGAGGTGGGGGGGGGGGGGCGTCAGCAGCACACAACAGTCATGTGGAAGCAGCAGCGGGACGACCAGAGGGGGGGGGTGCAGGCAGGCGGAAGCAGCAACAGCAGACATCCACGTAGGCAGGTGGAAGCAGCAACGGGATGACCGGGGATGGGGGGGGGGGGGCCGGGATGGAAAACAGGCCAGCAGCTCCCGAGGCTCCAGCCTGCAAACATGCACAAAAGAGAAAAAAGGGGGGCCAGCACAAGAAACTACAGGAACGATGGACAAAAATGATAGCTATGAGATATTTATAATAAATAAAAATGGTAATGGAGAAGAGAGGCAGGGAAAAGGAGAGGAGAAGAAGGGTGAGAGGCACCGCCCAGCGGATCATGTCGGTGCCCCCCTGCAGCATAAGCCTATAGCAGCATATCTACCGCGAAGCTATATTTGACTATAATAACTAACTATTATAGTTTTGTTCTATAGCTGCAACTATGACTACTGACTCTAACACACTAGAGTTTACACTACCTAGAGATTTACCAACACCAGCTAGAGGTTTACTAAACACTAACTATAGGCTTTACTAAACAGAAAGGTTTTAAGTTTAGTTTTAAAGGTGGAGGTGGTGTCAGCCTCCTTAACCCAGATTGGAAGTTGGTTCCAAAGTAATGGTGCCTGATAGCAGAACGCCCGCCCTCCAAATCTACATTTAGATACTCTAGGAACTACGAGTAAACCTGCACCCTGGGAGCAGAGAGCTCTGCCAGGAACATAAGGCACTATCAAATCTTGTAAATACTGCGGAGCTAAACCGTTTTGGGCTTTATATGCAAGTAATAAAATTTTAAATGGAATTCTGAATTTTACAGGTAGCCAATGGAGCGACGCTAACACTGGAGAGACGTGGTCTCTCCTGCTGATTCCTGTCAGCACTCGTGCTGCTGCATTCTGGATCAGCTTGAGCATATTCAGCAAATTACTTGGACATCCTGCTAACAACACATTACAGTAATCCAGTCTAGAAGATACAAACGCATGAACTAGTTTTTCTGCATCACTCTGCGAGAGGATTTTCCTAATTTGTGCAATATTACGGAGATGGAAAAACGCTATTTTACAAACCTGATTAACATATGGTTTAAACGACAAATCCTGATCGAAAACAACACCAAGGTCTCTCACAGTTGCACTGGAAGCCATCGCAACACCATCTAATCCCTTCCTAAGATGCTCTGGACCAAGAATGATAACCTCTGTTTTATCTGAATTTAGAAGCAAGAAATTTCTGGACATCCAGTCCTTGATGTCCCTAAGACATGCCTGAAGTTTAACTAACGGTTCTGTTTCATCCGGCTTCATAGACAAGTAGAGCTGCGTATCATCAGCATAGCAATGAAAGTGTATGCCGTGATTCTGGATTATACTTCCCAACGGCTGCATGTATAAACTAAACAAGATTGGCCCTAGCACTGAACCCTGCGGAACACCATAACAGACCCTTGACTGTTCTGAAGAAACCTCATGTACATGAACAAACTGGAACCTGTCAGATAGATATGATTTAAACCAACGTAGAGCCCTTTAATCCCAACAACGTGCTCTAACCTGTGCAGTAAAATGCCATGATCTATAGTGTCAAAAGCAGCACTGAGGTCCAGTAGAACCAGTATGGAAACTAATCCCTTATCTGAGGCCATAAGAAGGTCATTCGTGACTCGAACCAGTGCTGTCTCTGCTATGATGCATTCTGAACCCTGACTGAAAGACTTCAAACAGATCATTTCTATACAAATAGTCACATAACTGGCTTGAAACTGCCTTTTCCAGAATTTTAGATACGAATGGAAGGTTAGAAATTGGTCTATAATTAGCTAAGGTGTCTGGGTCAAGAGAAGGTTTTTTAAGTAAAGGTTTAATTACTGCCACTTTGAAAACCTGTGGTACATATCCTAAGCTTAGGGATAGGTTGATTTGGTCCAGTATTGTCGCACCAATAAGAGAAAAATTTTTTTTGAATAGTCGAGTCGGGATGGGGTCTAACATACATGTGGTAGACTTAGCTCTATTAACGAGTGAGGTCAGTTCAGGGAGGTCTATAGGATCAAAACAGTCTAGAGTCAAGTCAGAGCCTAGGGAAGTCGCTAAAGCTGAAGAAACGCCCACAACCGGCTGGTTGATTTCTTCTCTAATTTTCGTGATTTTACTGTTAAAGAAGCCCATAAAGTCTTCACTACTGAGAGCTGCAGGAATGCACGGCTCCACAGAGTTGTGACTCTTTGTCAACCTGGCTACAGTGCTGAACAGAAAACATGGGTTACTTTTGTTATCCTCTATCAACGTTGAATAATAAGCTGTTCTTGCTTTGCGAATAGCTTTTTTATATACTATTAGAATATCTTTCCATTCACGATAGAAGTCTACAGACTTACAAGAGTGCCACTTCCTTTCCATTTTACGCACGCTTTGTTTCAACATGTGAATATCTGAATTGTACCAGGGAGTTGAGCTCCTGTGGCTAGAAACCTTCCTTTTCAAAGGAGCAACTTCATCTAAAGCTGAGTGCAACAGATCAGCAGTGTTACTAACAAGAAAATCAACATCAACATCAGAGGTAGAACCCAGGTCACTGGCCTCTATTGCTTCAGTAGAGGCTTTACTATTTTCCACTGTCGCAAGATGAGCAATGGCCTCCTTAAATTTAGCAATAGCTTCATCAGACAAACATCTGCTAAAATAATACCTCCTGCCCTGCACTTCAACATCAACAACATTCAATTCAAACGTTATTAAATAATGGTCGGATAAAAGGGAGTTTACAGGGGTCCGTTTCACAAAGCAGGTTCAACAAACACTGAGTCTAATCCTGAACTCTTAGTTGATCTACTCTGAGATCGGAAACTCTTAGTTTTCGGTTCCAGAACAGCGGATTTGAGGTAATTTACTCAACTCTAAGTAGTTTCACCGGGAGTTAAGCGCGAGCGTGAGGGAAATAAAAAGCCAGCATCAGTAGATCGCTGATACAAGGATTCACCATGGCAACCGGCGACACAAAAGAGCGACATACATTTTCTTTTTTTTCTTTTTAACTTTATTTATCTTTTCAATTTACAAAATCCCTTTGAGGAAACGTTAGTTTGCATCTGAAGATCCACATACTTCACGCCACTGGAGTTAGAAGCGTTAATACGTGCATATGGCGAGTATGAGAGCATATTTTGAAAAAAAAAAATGAAATTTTATTGTCAATTAGATCAGGGCCGTCAATTGGGTACGGCAGCGGCCACACCTCGGCTTCAGGGGAAAATGTAAATGTTTTTTTTTTAAATACATTTATGGAATTACTCTGTATCTATTTGTATTGATGTATTCTATTACTTCATACATATAAAATAACTACAAATGCATATCAGAACAACATGATGGATTTCAGTAGGTATTATCTATCCCAACACTTGTACCCCCCCCCCCCCCCCTCATATCTTGAAATGTCCCAGCGTCCCTGACGACAGTGGTCGCTATCAATCTCGTTTTTAGTGCGCTCTGCAGATATAATATATGTCCTGCCATTTTCTTTCTTTTTATTTAAATTGATTTATTTTATTATATTTATGTTACTTATGTAATGACTTATGCACTTCATCCACTTTATGTCTCATACTGTATTTGTTTATTTAATTCCTTGATGCCTGACTGTCCACGGTCAATGTTCTGAATGTAATTGGAACTTTTAAATAAAGTTTGAAAAAAAAAGTGCGCTCTGCAGTGTTACTAACTTACAAAAATGAAAATGAAGCAGACAACCACGCAATAAAAAAAAAGAAAGAAGGCAAGTGATGGGTCCAGAATATATTAACGAGGCTGTTAGCCACTGATGGATTAATTATGCAAGTTCATCTCAAAGTAAGATATAAATCCTCTTGTACATCTGTTTAAGGGAAATATTTGACTTTTTTTTACTCTCCCTCTCCTTTTTGCATTTGGACTTTAACTGTTTGAAGTTAAACTGGGATGTCCCTGTGATATTGTTGCACTGACATAGTGAATAAAATACGTTGCGTTTGTCAGATACGCCTTTTCTGCTCTCTAACTCTGCCGCTTGCTGTCCGTGGTGCAGAAAACGGATGCGTATTGCGTAAAGGCCCATTGGCTGAATTGACGCCACTGAGGGAGGAGACAGAGAGAAACTCCAGGTTCGCTGAAATAAACCTGGTCCCGACCAGGTTAGATTCAGAGCGTCTGTTACTACGGTAACTGACCGAGAGCTTAAGTTACCCCTCTTTGTGAAACAGGCTAGAGTTACCTCTCTTTCTCTGGTTTGAGTTATCTCCCTTTGTGAAACGGAAAACTCAGAGTTTCCCTCATTTCAGGGTTAACAGACTCCGAGTTTTCACTAAACCTGCTTTGTGAAACGGGCCCCAGGTGACACCAACAGATCATCAGTTTCAACACCGTAGGTGAGAACGAGATCGAGAGTACGATCAAAACAATGCGTCGGCCCGTCCACTTTTTGTGAGATACCCATTGATTCTAGAAGAGAATTGAAAGCTAATTTAAGATTATCGCTTTCAACATCCATATGAATATTAAAATCACCCACTATGATGAATTTATCTGTACTGATCAATAATCCAGAAAGGAAATCTGAAAATTCAGACAAAAACTCTAATCCATTCCTTGGTGTTATTTTGCAAACCCAGTTCAAAGCAGAATTATCCCACAAATGTTCAATTAATTCTTGACATCAGCTAATTCAGTATAAGGTTACACATAGACTTTATTATTCATGTGCTAGTCAGCACTCTCTTTTTTATCCTCTTTTTTTCATCCTCTTAATCATTGTGTATAAAATGCAAAGCAGTCAGATAGTACCCTGGCACATATTGTATGGTTTTTGCACCAGACTACATGGGTTCAAGGACCCAACAACTGAAACCATTGTGTGAAGTTTCCCATTTTGTTCTGAGGTTTATGGACACGATCTCCCACCCAAATCAGACACAGGTCTCCTTGATGGGTCTCAAAAGCTGGAGACGTTAAACAGCTGGGAGGTTTTGTCTATCCAGTATGGAATAGATGCTAAGAAAGTCATTTTCAGAGTCTGGAATAAAGATACACCTCCAAGTTTTGAAGCTTGGCTCACAGAGATCTCATACACCTTGCATACAGAGGAAATTTGATTTCAAGTCTCAGGAAAACCAGATAGACTTCATGAGATATTGCACCCGTGCCTTGATTACATCAGATTGTGGAGAGAAGCCTCAATGTTTTCTGTTTTATATATTTGAAAATTAATAAATAAAGTAGAACCCCAACTCCACATCTTTATCTCCATCAAACTTAAACTTCAAGTTAGGCAACATTTACTATAAATATACATAGATGTGGCAAAAAAAGTGACATGTTAAAGTCTTTAGGAAAATGCTTTTAAAGCATTTAAAACAAAAAAAAAGTCACAATGAATCTCTTTCAACACATTCCAAACGCCATAACCTTCTTACCTGGGGGATCTTCATGGCAGACATGATGGCTTCATTGTAGAACGTCCTTCCGCCCTGGTTCTTGTCAGGAAAGATCTCTGACTAGACATCAATACACAAAAAGGGAAATGGAAAATAAATAGCATTCAATCTGATTCAGTTAGCAGTCATTCTTCTGAGAAAACACTGTTCACGTTTTGATCCCAAACGCTGATTAAATCCTAGCTGTGCATGTGAACCTGCAGTGGTAGAAAAGCTCCGCCAGAGTCGGCCAGGTAGACACAGGGCAGCCGGTTCTGGATTGCTATTTCTTGTGCTCGTAGTTGCTTCTTCACTGTGATTGGATACCCTGTGCCACCTTTCACAGTCGCATCGTTGGCAATAATCACACACCATAGCCCATTGATCCTGCCGATGCCTGAAAATATACAGGACTGTCTCAGAAAACTAGAATATTGTGATAAAGTTCTTTATTTTCTGTAATGCAATTTAAAAAAAAAAAAAAAATGTCATACATTCTGGATTCATTAGAAATCAACTGAAATGTTGCAAGCCTTTTATTATTTTAATATTGCTGATTATGGCTTACAGTTTAAGATTAAGATTCCCAGAATGTTCAAATTTTTTGAGATAGGATATTTGAGTTTTCTTAAGCTGTAAGCCATGATCAGCAGTATTCAAATAATAAAAGGCTTGCAATATGTCAGTTGATTTGTAATGAATCCAGAATGTATGACATTTTTGCATTACAGAAAATAAAGAACTTTATCACAATATTCTAATTTTCTGAGAGAGTCCTGTGTATACACACAAACAAAAACAAGAAGAGAAAGGTAGGAAATGATAAGCTGACTATAAAAAAACCCAACATCGTTGTACAGGTAAGATTATGAAGTCTACAGTCAGAAGAAAAGATACAGGATTGTAGCTGGAGGTTTCTAACCGGTCAGACAGCCAGCTGAAGGGATGTCCCCGTATGCCAGACCCAAACCAGCAAATGGCGAGAGCTCCAGGAATTCCTCGTCATCCAACAGGAGCTTCAGCCGATCACTAACCAGCAACTTCCTGTTTCTCTGAGTGTGTCTGGATATGGCATTCTCCCCTCCCCCTTTCCTCACCTTCTCCCTGAACTCTGTGTACCTATCAGAGAAAAAAAAGAGCTTTAGATAAGAAATATTGACAAAACACCCATATAAATACTCTCATAATCCATTTTTTCCTCATGTCCTCTTTAGCGGATTTCAAAGAATTCAAAACAAGTATTTCACTTTTAAATAACATATCATTTAATTAAATTAGGAACTGGAAAGATTAAGTTGAGCAAATCTAGTAAAAGCTGAAGGCGTTTGCTGCTGACCTGAATAAAACCTACTTCTTATGGCAGGCAATGCTGTTTCTCAGGTTTGCTTCATACACGTGACGCTGGATGGGCTGCAGAGGCAGGTCCAGCACTGGGAAGAGGCCACGTAGAGCTCTCCTCTTCCCGACCGTGGAGCTCATACAGCGGACTGAACCCTGCCAGTGCTGCTCAGCAAACCTGTGGTTCAAGATTTATACAAAAAAAGAACCTTCAAAACTTGATTTTTATTTGATAAACAAGAAAAATATGACAATCACAAAGCAGAACTTGGCAATCTGCAAAAATGTAAGTTGTGTCATGCTACTGTATAAAAAAATGATAATGATAACAATAACAATAATGATCCCATTATGTTGTCAGTAAATAATCTATTTGATAATATTTAAAAAAAACCTGGATTAACACGTAATAATCACTGTATTATGATATATGCTTTACATAAACAGTATAAATGTACATATTTTTGTCCCTAAATGGCAAAGAAATAGCACTCCGATGAAAGACTGCACTCATTTTATCTACCTGTTACGAGCTGTAATTTATTTAATTGTTTGTTTCAACTATAAACAAAGAAAGGAAAAGTTTGGAAACCTTCTTGGTCAATAGATAAGATGTGTTCTTTCTTTGTTTTTTACTGATTACATTTATTTGTTGTATTTTATAACCCACGTGGGCATGCATGATATATACAGGACTAAAAACTTAAATGCGCTTTTATAACTATCATTTTATTACTTGCATAGTACTTATTTGTATTTTACCAGAATATTGACCATTATCACGTTTACTGAACTATTAATTAAATACAAAAGTGAGGACAATGTGCCACTTCTGTAGCTCTGTCAGGTCAACGATGAAGCAATAAGCTCTAGTGTCTTTTTCTTCTAAATAATCTAAAATAAATAAATATACTCATGAGTGAACGTTAGTTATTGTTGATTTACACTTGTCAGCTTAACTGTCAAAGGTGTCAAAGGTCATCTGAAGGCGCCTCCAGTGACATATAAATGAATGTTATCGACAGGTTAGTACAGTATATGGATAAGATCGGGCGTCTTACCTTAACATGCAGCGGTGCATGTTTTACTGTGTTTGGTGTAATAATACAGCTAATTGCAAGTTTTAGAAACTAATTTGGCTCCAATGCCAATTCGATTCAAACAGAAGAAATTCTCCCTTGTGATTTTAACGGAAGCTATCCCTCTAACGCATTACCTCCCTCTGGAGGAGTGGAGGCGGACATACGGCTAGATATCGGTGTGCAGTTTCAAATATATAACAAGGATGATATAATAACAATAATAATAAAATCATTTGGCGTTTTATAAGACTATATTTGTGAGTTACTGCACAAATCAAGATAGTGATTGACGTATCTTTTAGGTTCAACCGACGTGCTCATCTATCCATCCATCCATTTTCTATACCCGTTTTATCATTTGCAGGGTCAGGGGTTCTGCTGGAGCCTACCCCAGCTCATTACAGGCGAGAGGCAGGGGTTCACCCTGGACAGGTCGCCAGTCCATCACAGGGCCACATATACAGACAAACAACCAGACATACTCACACTCACACCTACGGGCAATTTAGAATCATCAATCAGAATCAGGATTATTGGCCAGATCAGATCGAACAAGACAGGGAATTTGACTCCAGTTATTTTGCTCACTGTACAGTAAATAGACATATGACAATTTTTTTTTTTTAAGTGAAAGGTGCAGCAGTATGAGGTGGACATGGTTATTGAAAGGTGCATTGTTACAACATATGATTGTGGTTGTTGTTGTTATTATTGAACAGTGACTGATTACTCTGAGACTCTATGAGTGATCAGAGTTCATCAGAGCAACAGCTTGGGGGGAAGAAACTGTCTCTGTGTCTGGAGGTTTTGGCGGACAGTATCAAATAACCTACTATGCATGTTTTGTTTTTGTTTGGCCTGTGGGAGGAAGCCGGAGTACCCGGAGAGAAACACACAAGTATGGTGAGAACATGCACACAAGAGTTTAACATTGTTTCATGCTCAGTGGAGGGGAGATGACCACATAATGTAATAATAGATATTGTCCACTAGAGGGAGCTGTTTTATATATTTCTGTTTTTGTTATCTTTATCCTAATTTGACAGAAAAAGCTAGTTTATTGCTTGCATTTATTTTAGTAGAGCTCAGGTTTCAGGAAAATATTTGTAAAATTTCAATAAAAAAATAAACAAAAATAAACTGACAAATAACAGCAATTACAAGCAAACTTGTTCATTAAAATGATATTAAAGTAGGCTCAGAATACCTGTTTGGTAATCTTTGGGGACCTGGAACTGATGTGGGACATGCTACAGGGACAATGAAAATGACTGATCATGTCATTTTTGCACCTCTTGACTTCCTTGGATACATACGTTGTTTCGATCATAAAATTCTGAAAATATGTCAACATAAAACATTGAAAAAAAGTTGTAGAAACTTGATTGAAATGATCAAGCAAAATAACTAGTTTATTCTAATCAGAAAAGGCATTTTTCTTTTCTTTGACAGTTCCTTACTTATTACAAACTTATTTTCAAAATGTATTTACATTTTAATATCTTAATGAAAGAAAACATGTTCAATTTAAATATTTAACTCGTTAATTTTAAGAGATATGTGGGTTTTGTTTTTGACTTAAATCATAATGTATCAGTTTTGTCTTAATTAAGCCATCAATTAATTATTTTAATGACTCAATTCAAACAATTTTATGGGAATTTTATTTGCCCTACACATTCAAATATCATTACTAACTGGAAGACATTTTTTTTTAAATAATTTTTTCCTCATTTGTCATTTAGTGCTCTTATTTTCAGTCCCTCCAGTTATTTATTTACGTTTTTTAGTTCTCAATTAACAGTTTTTGTTCATTATGCATACATAGATAATATCATTTTATATTTTCTTTTTTTAATCAATACATTAATTTTGTTCTTTTTTTCATTACTCAGTTAACTTTTTTTATTGTTTAACCTAAAAAAGAATATTATTTGTCACTTTCAAACATCATAAAAAACTAAAAACATTCTTTCTATTCTTATGTTATTTTAATATTCCCCAAAGGGTAGTTAATTGAATATGTATCTATGGTTTTCAAGTAAAGGATTGGTAAAAAGATTAGAACGTGATATTTTCCAAATATTAATGTTTGAACTTGTTTTTCTAAACTTTTTTTCCTCCTACTAACATGTCGTTAATTTGTGATCTTATCCTTTTACACTTTAATCTAATTACTTCTAAGCTCAGTTCATCTCATCTCAGGCCATTTGCCTTCATTAATTCACCCCCTTTCCACCCTATGAAAATACCCCCTCCTCCTCACATCCTGTAATTCCTTTCTCCATATGGGCTTTTCTTCTATCACACCTCCTTCACTCCCTTCCATCTTGATCCTGTCTCCAGGGGGCATGTTAGGGCAACTTTGGTTATTAAGAAAGACATGCACTGCTCCCCCTCATGCCCCCCCCAACACGATTCACACACACACACATAGGTCAGAGGGGGTCGGGGGGCCCGGGGCGTGTCCCACGTGCCCCGGTACTCCCCGCCCCACAATTTTAATCTTAGACACCGCACACTCAACAATTAATATAGATACCCTGACTTCCCCCTCCGTTTTTATTGCATTAGCCACATGCACTCAACACCAGGGGCGGGAGTCGGGCATACATCACCCGCGCTCCCTCGAGGTGGACAGAGTACTCGACCCCAGTACTTGAGTAAGAGTACAAATACTACTGGTCAAAATTTACTCCGTTACAAGTAAAAGTAGCTCAGTCAAAATATTACTTGAGTAAGAGTAGAAAAGTACTTGCTTTTAAAGGTACTTAAGTATCCAAAAGTAAATGCTTTTAAATTTACTTTAAGTAAAAGTAAGAGTAAGAGTAAATTTCTTATTTTCCACATCAGTAAATTACTATATTTTTTCTAAATTAATTTAAGTTGTAAAGTTTAAGTTGTAAATGTCTGGTTTGTCTGTGTCCGGCTCATTATCAGACTCAGACGACTCAGCGGATTGTCTTTCTTCTCCTGACGCAGGCGTAGCCATTGTTGCGGCTCTGTCTTGACAAACGCAGGCTACTTTGGCGGTATCGTTTTGAGGAGGCTTGACGTATTTCCGCTTTACGTACATCCCAGTGGAGAGCGTGCACTGTGATAGGTCTCCTCCTTTGACAAAAACAGCTTGTGTCCAATAGGATTTTAGGGAAGAAGAAAAAAGAGCAGACCTGAAAGTAACGAGTACTTTTCAGCCTTCCTAGAACTTTACTCGAGTAAAAGTAAAAATATTTGTCTTGGAAATGTATTCAAGTAAGAGTAATAAGTACCAAAGAAATCTAATACTCAAGTAAAGTACAAATCCTCTGGATATGTACTTAAGTACAGTACTCAAGTAAATTTACTCCGTTACTGTCCACCACTGTTAGGACCCGAGCACTGACAGTGCAAAGACCCTATTGTATCTGTAGGAATTGTTCTCGTTATCTTTGTTTTTCTTCCGACGAAATGAGGGCCTTTTTGCCCCCCTAAACGTGCCCCAAAGGTCACCAAATTTTCCACGCAAGCCAGGCCTGGAGAAAAATGTGTTATTTAATGGTTTGCATTAATGGGCGTGGCTTAATGGCTCAACAGCGCCCCCATAGAAAACTTCGTGCCTCAAGCCCAACAATACGGTTTGACGTACATGCATGAAAATCGGTACACACCTGTATCATGTCGCAACTTAAAAAGTCTCTTGGCGCCATGGCCGAAATCGAACAGGAAGTCGGCCATTTTGAATTAATCGTGTAATTTTGGCGAAATTTATGCCATTTCTTCAGCCGTTATTGCGACCCGAACCGTAACGTGCACCCAGGTGTGTTATACATCAAAATGTGCGTCTCGATCCGGCGACGATGGGCCTTACTTTTCTCAGTCAAAAGCGTTACCGTGGTGACGATAGACGCCAAAAAGCGCGCCCCCCCTTCATCTGATTGGTCCATATTTGATAGTACCTACTTTCTGCCATAACATTTGAATGGTTTGACATAAAGACTCGTGGGTGGTGTCATGGGACTCGGTTTTGACTCCTATATATATATATATATATATATATATATATATATATATATATATATATATATATATATATACATACATATATAATGTGTTTCAGTTTGTTTATTTTTTAAATCACTTATTCAATATGAGATGTATTTAAGGCAACATCGTTCTTAACACAGAACCCTGAGTCTTCTTTTGGAGAAGGTGCTTCATCTAAATAGGTTTTAAAATCTTTTTTCTTTTTTTTTTCTCCAGCTTCTTATTGACGAGACAGCTCCAGGGATTGTTCTCATCCCTGATTGTGGCAAATAAAATGCTGTCTTAAATACCGTGTGGGGAGATCAAATTAAAAAGCAAAACATTGCACCAAAAATAAAAGCAAAATCAGTATTCTAAACCGCAATTCCATACTTTTCTTATAATCGTGTCTTTGGTGGCAGCTCTCAGTCTCTGGTTGAATGCTGAGTATCGTGGTGAAGCCGGGTGCAGAGAGACCAGGATGCCTGCTGGTGCTGGACGCCATGAACCTGACGGAGCTCGCTAGGGCCGAGGTCAACACCATCATTCCCGTCACTTTGCACGGGATGTACAAACCATCACTCCAGTCCCCCTCTGTTCCTTCCAGTTAAGCCGATGTTCGGTGTAGAAATGACTCCAAACAGATCCAGGAGCATACTGGAAAGCATTTATCATGTTGAAAAATAACGTGACTCATTTCATTTACATCTCCTATTACTGAAACTATACTTGTAAAGACAGAAGTACAATAAAATACACAATACTTTTGCTGAAGGTATATCAAACAACTTGAAATTGTTGTTTTCCGCCATCTAGTGTCATAAAACATGAATAACTGCACCTTCAGTTTCTCGTTTCAGTAGTACATTTCTCACAAAGTTTACTGATCTGATTATCAATTTTTTATTCAAGTCAGTATATATTTTTTTTTTTTATTGTAAAATCTTTTTCCTTTCCTTTCAAAAGTTTCATAGTTAATATTTCAACGTGGTTTAATCAGAGCAGAGGAGTTCAAACACTAAAAAGAAACAGAAGTATAATCCATTTAAATTTGTTCTTTTATACAAATAAACAATATTACAACAATTAATTTACATTTGTACGTACAGAATGACAGTGCTACACGTTACAGCTCCTCTACAGGGCTTTTAGATGCCAAATATTGTGATTTAATTATTTATTTGTATCTTAATAGAAGGAGAAAAAAAAATCAAAACCCTACCAAACTGGTTTAAGGCCACTTAACTAAAACAGACCACTGGGCTGCAGGCATTAAAGCCTCATGTAAAGTGTCAAGTCTTTGTAGCTCTGGATGTCGATGTGCTTGTTAAAGTTGAGCAAATAGCAATCTTGTTAACCTTCTGTAAACAGCACAGTGGACAAGGAAGAAAAACTAACTCTGATGAGGCACTTTTGGAACATTTTCCAGGATTTTCTCTGATGTTTGGACATAATAGATAAAATACGACATGTTCACCTGATTATCTGTGTAAAAAATCCTTTCCAAAAGGTCTTTATGGTACCAACGCTAAGAGTCAGTAAATATAAATATTTCAGCTGTCTGTGAGAGTTCATGTTAACAGAGTTTTTGAAGCTTGTGTGCAAGAAACTGTTTAAAATGAGTCACTTGCATGTGGATAAGACAGTCCTCATTTCTGAAGAGCTGCTTCCAGTCCAGCTGAAAAGATGTATTATTATGAATCAAAAAAAAAGAAAAAATCTGCATCCAAATCTGAATTAAACATAGAAACTCCTGGACGAGTGAAGAGGACGGAGGAACTTTTAAATACGTAGAAGCGTTGGCCGAAGCTTCTCTGCAGACAGCTGATACTGCTGCTGTTTGATGATGTCCAGAGAGTCACTGAGAACCTGCAGAGGCAAGAAAAGAAAAAAAAAAAACAGTAATTAACATTTAACAGTGTTAATTCCTTCTAAAGACACACCAAAACAATTAATGGCAGGTCATGAAATAGAAACCAAATCGGACTTGCCTTTCTGGTGTGCTGTGGCAGAATGACTCCATCGTCCCACATCCTCCCGGAGGAAAAGAAAGCCGAGCTTTCCTCCTCCAACCTCCTGTTCAGCTTCTCCTCCTGCTTCTTCTGCTCGCCCTCCTGCTCATCATCGGGAGAAAGCAGAGAGGCAGCGTGACCCGGAGCCGTCATGGACACTCTGGCGTTGGGCCACAGGAACAGGAAGTTGGGGTCAAATGCCCGTCCGCACTGGAGACACAACACAAACAAGACCGCAAACTTAATCTTATTTGAGCATACTGCATGATCATTTTTATAAAATAACAGCCAACGTATATGTACAACACTAAATGGGTAAAATAAATAAATAACATCGAATGTTTCAATTAGATTTTAGTCAATTTAGGAGCATCTGTTTTTTTTTTTTTTTAGAGCAGAGAGACATCACCTTGAACTTTGGTCCGCTTTATTACTCTTCTATGTTTGGATCCAACAAAAGTGTACACCTGCTCTTATTTTTACAGAATTCATATTTGTTTAAGGGAAAGTGAGTGGGACAGACTAATAAAGGCACTGATGTTACTGAAAAGTAGAGATGTTTTTACAACTGTAATCGGTGTATGTAGCTTGTTTAGAACTTTATGTAACAGATGAAACGATAAAATAAATTATTTTTTTGGTGTTAATACTGATCAGCTTCATTGTGTTTGCGACGTATAAAAATCAAGGGTATATTCAATAACACATTCAAAATAACTTGAGACGAGCAAAAAAGACAGATAAAGATGTTTCAATTAGTTTGTTTCTATTTCTAGAAACAAACGAGCAAAAAAAGACCCGAAACATCTGGATCAATACTGATCAATACTCACTTGGCATCAACACAAAAGGTTTGTATTTGTAGGTTTTCAGGCTGCACATGATTCATGCTTTCAGGTTAAGGGCCGTTCACAGAGTCGCTCACCATAGCATAGCTGTCGGCGCCATGGCAACCACCAATCACCACGGTGATTTTAGGGACAGCGGCACATGCTACGGCTGACATCATCGAACCCTGAGCCTTCAGACGATTACTGTTCATCTCTGCCTGGATGAAAAGCAGAGAGAATAACGATCAGAGACGAAAACAAAGAAAGAAAAGGGTTTTCCACCGTTATACGACCTTAAAAATTCAAAAGGCTAAACTTTATTCCAGAAAGATTTGCATTTCTGAAGCTGTTTTTAATTATTTATTTTCAGCATTTTTTGCACTTCTCCACAACCTCTGAGTCGGACAGCCTGTTTGTGATTTTCTGTGAATGGATACCTGCTCCGTGGACAGTGTTAGTGGTGCTGCGGGAGCCGTGTTCTGGAGGAAGACGAGTGGGACGTCTCTCTGATCACACAGCTGGATGAAATGGGTTCCTTTCAGTGCAGCCTTGTTTGAAAGCTCTCCGTTGTTGGCTACTATTCCCACCAGGTTGCTAGAAAAATACACACACCACATGCTCTATTGTCTTTAGACTCCCCAAGTGATTAGAATTGATTTCAAAGTGTTAGTGGTTTATAGTGAAAGTGAGGGATCCGTTGTATCCCACAATAGAAAACTCATATGACCTCACACTAGAAGAAATCGACTTATCTATTGTGTACCCATGTATCTTTGCAAAGCCAGTGACGAGAGTGGTTCCATAGCGAGCTTTAAACTCCTGGAAGCAGCTCCCATCTGTCAGCCGACTGATTATCTGGACAGACAAAGAAGTCGTTAGTGTGTAATTCAGGGATACACAACGTGAGGTCTACGACTACTCGATCCACACAGCCAACAGCTTTGTGTGTTTGTGTTGTCGTCTGCCGTACCATTTTAACATCCAGGCTGTATGTGTAACTCTGAGGAGCGAGACCCAGCAGCTCCTCTGAGCTGTAAAGCGGCTCCTCTTCTGCTTTCCTCTTCGTCATATCCTCCTCTTCCTCAGGCAGTTGGAAATTGAGGGTGGATATGATGTTTCTAGTGTAAGTGAACGCCTCCTTTTCCTCCCACGCAAAGTGGTCCACACCCCCACTCACCCTGGGGGGGGGGAGAAAAAACCCAGGGTCACTTGACAGACGGGGATGCAAACTTCTGTTTGGGGGTTTGTTTGATTTATGGACCTACTCGGCGTGAAGCCTGGCTCCTCCCAGGTCTTCTGGTGTCACCTCCTCTCCTGTAGCAGCTTTCACGAGTGGAGGTCCTCCCAGGAAAATGGTTCCTATCCGGTGCACCATGACCGTCTCCTCCGCCATTGTAGGGATGTAAGCTCCACCCGCTGTGCACGAGCCGCAAACAACCGCCACCTTAAATATTAAGGATTTTTAAATCAACACAGAATGATTGGAACTTTTGGTTTTACATGGACTTAATGATCTTGGCATATATAGAAAATAATTGATCATATTTAGTTTGAGAAGGGGTAGCACGATAGCTTGGTGATTAGAACTGTTGCCTCGCAGCAAGAAGGTTCCTGGTTCGAATACAGAGAGGGGTAACAGTTGTGTGACCACTATGCACTAAATAATAATGTATGTGCAATGCATTGCATGTGTATTCTGCTTTAGTTTTATGATTACTGGTGCTTTTCCAAAAAACTTAAAAGAAAAACACATTTGTTTTAAATGATAAAAAGTCTGTAAGTATGGCAGATTTAAAAGAAGAAAAAAAAACTTTTCATAACCCCATATTAACCATGTTGTGTAAACTGTACACTTAACTGGGCCCATTCGCTGCACAGTTTCATCATTTTTACCAGTTACGATACAGTTACATCCCAGACGGTCTTTAAACGCAGTAAAGGAGTAGAAAATGGACACAGTTCCTGTAGGGCAAACATTAAAAAAAGAAGGGAACTGTTGTCCAAGACGGCCTTGTGTAATTAAATGAAATGTTGAGCATTCCATGGTGTTATTTTGTAGACCCAGAGTTCAAAACAGAATTATCCTACAAATGTTCAATTAATTCTCGACATCAGCTAATTCAGTATAAGGTTACACATAGACTTTATTATTCATGTGCTACTTGGCACTTAATTTTTTTCCTCATCCTCTTCATCATTATGCATGAAATACAAACAGTCAGATAGTACCCTGGCTCCTGTTGTATGATTTTCACACCAGACTTCATGGGTTCAAGGACCCAACAACTGAAATCATTGTGTGAAGTTTCCCATTTTGTTCTGAGGTTTATGGACACGATCTCCCACCCAAATCAGACACAGGTCTCCTTGATGGGTCTCAAAAGCTTGATATTAAGCAGCTGGGAGGTTCTATCTATCCAGTATGGAATAGATGCTAATAACGTCATTCTCAGAGTCTGGAATAAAGACACACCTCCAAGTTCGGAAGCTCTCATACACCTTACATACGGAGGAAATTTGATTTCAAGTCTCAGGAAAACCAGACAGACTTCATCAGATATTGCACCCGTGTCTTGATTACATCACATTGTGGAGAGAAGCCTCATGACACCTCAATGTTTTTCCTGTATCTGCCTATCTGTCCCCTTGTAATAACAAAAAAGATGTAATATGATTATATCTACAGAAATGTTCCTTTTACAGCACAGATTGTTTTTGTCTTGGTTAGGGGTGGGACAGGTGGTGAGGAAGGAGTAATAGTTTGATCTTTGCTTTCACATTTAGTTTTATATATTTGAAAATGAATAAATAAAGTAGAACCCCAACTCCACATCTTTATCTCCATCTAACTTAAACTTCAAGTTAGGCAACATTTACTATAAATATACATAGATGTGGCAAAAAAGTGATATGTTAAAGTCTTTAGGAAAACGCTTTTAAAGCATTTAAAACAAAAAAAAAGTCACAATGAATCTCTTTGAACACATTCCAAACGCCATAACCTTCTTACCTGGGGGATCTTCATGGCAGACATGATGGCTTCATTGTAGAATGTCCTTCCGCCCTGGTTCTTGTCAGGAAAGATCTCTGACTAGACATCAATACACAAAAAGGGAAATGGAAAATAAATATCATCCAATCTGATTCAGTTAGCAGTCATTCTTCTGAGAAAACACTGTTCACGTTTTGATCCTAAATGCTGATTAAATCCTAGCTGTGCATGTGAACCTGCAGTGGTAGAAAAGCTCCGCCAGAGTCGACCAGGTAGACACAAGGCAGGCGGTTCTGGATTGCTATTTCTTGTGCTCGTAGTTGCTTCTTCACTGTGATTGGATACGCTGTGCCACCTTTCACAGTTGCATCGTTGGCAATAAACACGCACCATAGCCCATTGATCCTGCCGATGCCTGAAAATATACACACACACAAACAAAAACAACTGAGAAAAGTAGGAAATAAATAGAGTATAAAAAACCAACATCGTTGTACAGGTAAGATTATGAAGTCTACAGTCAGAAGAAAAGATACAGGATTGTAGCTGGAGGTTTCTAACCGGTCAGACAGCCAGCTGAAGGGATGTCCCCGTATGCCAGACCCAAACCAGCAAATGGCGAGAGCTCCAGGAATTCCTCGTCATCCAACAGGAGCTTCAGCCGATCACTAACCAGCAACTTCCTGTTTCTCTGAGTGTGTCTGGATATGGCGTTCTCCCCTCCCCCTTTCCTTACCTTCTCCCTGAACTCTGTGTACCTATCAGAGAAAAAAAAGAGCTATAGATAAGAAATATTTTGTATCTTTTTTTCTATAAATATATACACACACATATACATATTTTATCATGAGATATTTTTTAATTAACAGAACAAGACAAAACACCCATATAAATACTCTCATAATCCATTTTTTCCTCATATTGTCTTCTTTAGCGGATTTCAAAGAATTTAAAACAAGTATTTCACTTTTAAATAACATATAATTCAATTAAATTATGAACTGGAAAGATTAAGTTGAGCAAATCTAATAAAAAGCTGAAGGCGTTTGCTGCTGACCTGAATAAAACCTACTTCTTATGGCAGGCGATGCTGTTTCTCAGGTTTGCTTCATACACGTGACGCTGGATGGGCTGCAGAGGCAGGTCCAGCACTGGGAAGAGGCCACGTAGAGCTCTCCTCTTCCCGACCGTGGAGCTCATACAGCGGACTGAACCCTGCCAGTGCTGCTCAGCAAACCTGTGGTTCAAGAGTTATACGAAAAAAGAAACTTCAAAACTTGATATTTATTCGATAACCAAGAAAAATATGACAATCACAAAGCAGAACTTGGCAATCTGCAAAAATGTAAGTTGTGTTATGCTACTGTATAAAAAAATTATAATGATAACAATAACAATAATGATCCTGTCAGAGCTGCCTGAAGGAGACCCCTCTGTCTTTGCTATCTGCCTTGAGGAAGGCCTACATGGCCGAAACATGTTGGCATTTTAACTTTTTCTAGGCATTTTAACTTTCTGCAAGCCATGATTTAATAAAGGCCTTTTATATTTTTCCAACTTCTTGAGTGCCTCGGCTTTTTCTTGTTTTTGAATCTTTTGGATCCCCATGCCGAAGAGCACCTGAAGTACACTCTTTTTTACACCCAGCAGCACTCCATGCATTTGTAGTTGCCTTAATGATCCTGTTATGTTGTCAGTAAATAATCTATTTGATAATATTTTTAGAAAACCTGGATTAACACGTAATAATGACTGTATTATGATATATGCTTTACATAAACAGTATAAATGTACATATTTTTGTCCCTAAATGGCAAAGAAATAGCACTCAGATGAAAGACTGCACTGATTTTATCTACCTGGTATGAGTTGTAATAAATAAATAAAGAAAGGAAAAGTTTGGAAACCTTCTTGGTCAATAGATAAGATGTGTTCTTTCTTTGTTTTTTACTGATTACATTTATTTGTTGTATTTTATAACCCACGTGGGCATGCATGATATATACAGGACAAAAAAGTTAAATGCGCTTTTATAACTGTCATTTTATTACTTACATAGTACATATTTGTATTTTACCAGAATATTGACCATTATCACGTTTGCTGAACTATTAATTAAATACAAAAGTGAGGACAATGTGCCACTTCTGTAGCTCTGTCAGGTCAATGATGAAACAACAAGCTCTAGTGTCTTTTTCTTCTAAATAATATAAAATAAATGAATATACTCATAAGTGAACGTTTTTGTAATTAGTTATAGTTGACTTAAACTTGTCAGCTAAAGTGTGTCAAAGGTCGTCTGAAGGCGCCTCCAGTGACAT